>NC_056729.1:123619619-123717119 GCF_019279795.1 Protopterus annectens
ATACACACACACACACACACACACACACACATATATGTGTGTGTGTGTGTGTGTATATATATATATATATATATATATATATATATATATATATATATATATATACATATATATATATATATATATATATATATACACACACACACACACACACACACACACACACACACACACATATGTATATATATATTTTTTTAATATATTTATATATATATATATTCACTAGTTTGGTTTTATATTGTCCAGTTTCTGTTAAGAGGGTAAGTAAGTAGTTTTTAACCAAATTAGGTGGGGGGCTATGCCCCCACACCCACCACCTCTAACAATATATACCAACTATATATATATATATATATATATATATATATATATATATATATATGTAAATATATATAATATGCGTACATGTATGTATGTATGTGTATATATATATATATATATATATATATATATATATATATATATATATATATATACACACACACACACACATACACACATATAGACAAACACACACATATATATGTGTATACTAAGTTGGTTGGTTGGTTAGGGTTGGACACTAAGGAGGGAGAAAAGGACCTGTACCGAGTAGCTAGATAGAGGGACCGAGCTAGGAAAAATGTGCAGCAGGTAAAGGTGATAATGGATAATGAGGGAAAAATACTTACAAGCGAGGTGAGGTGTTGAGCAGATGGAAAGAGTACTTTGAGGGGATGATGAATGAAGAGAATGAGAGAAAGACAAGGTTGGATGATGTGGGGATAGTGAATCATGAAGTTCAATGGATTAGCAATGGATTAGCAAGGAGGAAGTAAGGATAGCTATGAAGAAGATGAATAATGGAAAGACTGTTGGTCCAGAAGACATACCTGTTGAAGGATGGAGGTGTTTAGGTAAAATGGCAGTGGAGTTTTTAACCAGATTGTTTAATGAAATTTTGGAAAGTGAGAAGATGCCTGAGGAAAGGAGAAAAAGTGTTTTGATACTGATTTTGAAGAATAAGGGTGATGTGCAGAGCTGTAGTAACTACAGAGGAATTAAACTGATCAGTCACAGCATGAAGTTATGGTAAAGAGTTGTGGAAGCTAGGTTAAGAAGGGACGTGATGATTAGTGATCAGCAATATGGTTTCATGCCAGGAAAGAGAACTACAGATGCAATGTTTGCTCTGAGAGTGCTAATGGAGAAGTACAGAGAAGTTCAGGAGTTGCATTGTGTTTTTGTCAACTTAGAGAAAGCATATGACAGGGTGCCTAGAGAAGAGTTGTGGTATTGTATGAAGAAGTCGGGAGTGTCAGAGAAGTATGTAGGAGTGGTACAGGGTATGTACGAGGGTAGTGTGACAGCGGTCAGGTCTGCAGTGTCAGTGATGGATGTGTTTAAGGTGGTGGTGGGATTACATCAAGGATCAGCACTGAGCCCTTTCTTATTTGCAATGGTGATGGAGACGTTGACAGAAGAGATGAGGCAGGAGTCCCCGTGGACTATGATGTTTGCAGGTGACATTGTGATCTGTAGTGAGAGTAGGGAACAAGTGGAGGAGAGCCTGGAGAGATAAATATATGCTCCAGAGAGAAGAGGAATGAAGGTCAGCAGGACTAAGACAGAATATATGTGTGTGAATGAGAGGGAGGTTAGAGGAATGATGAGGCTGCAAGGAGTAGAGGTGGTGAAGGTGGATGAGTTTAAATACTTGGGATAAATAGTTCAGAGTAATGGTGAGTGTGGAAGAGAGGTGAAAAAGAGAGTACAGGCTGGATGGAGTGGGTGGAGAAGAGTGTCAGGAGTGATTTGTGACAGACGAGTACAAGAAAGAGTGAAAGGGAAGGTCTACAAGATGATAGTGAGACCAGCTATGTTATATATGGGTAGGGGACAGTGGCACTGACAAAAAAACAGTAGTTAGAGCTGGATGTGGCAGAGTTCAAGATGTTAAGATTTGCACTGGGTGTGACGAGGGTGGACAGGATTAGGAATAAGTATATTAGAGGGTCACCCAGGTTGGAAGGTTTGGAGACAAAGCCAGAGAGGCAAGATTACGTTGGTTTGGACATGTGCTGAGGAGTGATGCTGAGTATATTGGGAAAAGGATGCTAAGGATGAAGCTACCAGGTAAAAGGAAAAGAGGAAGGCCTAAGATAAGGTTTATGGATGTGGTGAGAGAGGACATGCAGGTGGTTGGTGTGACAGAGCAAGATGCAGAGGACAGGAAGAAATGGAAGCAGATGATCCACTGTGGCGACCCCTAACAGGAACAGCTGAAAGAAGATGATATATATATATATATATATATATATATATATATATATATATATATATATATATATATGCTTCTCAGACTGGTGCCTGTATTCACAACCAAAATAAATGCACGGACCATAGACACAACTCAACTAACTCCAGCACTCGTTAGTACAGTGTGCGCCCAAGCAACAATTGCCCAAAAAGGTGAACAGCAATTCTTTAGTCCAATTTTATTGTTCTCACATGATGGTGGCTTCGGACTGCCACAACTCCTGGTACTATATATATATATATATATATATATATATATATATATATATATATATATATATATATATGGGTCGGCCTACCGACATACGAAAAAACCGACAACGAAATAATGAAATCACCGACTCCACAAAACTGAAAGTTCAAAAACATGAAACTTCACATGCCCGACAAACCACAATCCTGACAATCAACAAACAAAACAAAACCCCTGACTAAAAAGCACACACACAACACAAGCACACCAAAAACCTTACAAACCTACACTAAACCTTACATACACAATTATCTATGCACTAACCTTAACCCAAACCCTAACCCTAAGGTCCGCCACTATGGCACACTCACCTAACACACACCCTAACCCTAATTGACTGAACCCGCCCCTAACCCTACAGTCTGTCACTATCGCACACTCTCCTGACCTGCGCTCTAACCCTAACTCACTTAATCCGCCCCTAACCCTAACCCCACACTTACCTTAACATGTCGGTGTTCTCAGCATTGGGATTTTCAACTGTTGATCATCTCTGTTGTCCATCTTCCGGTATCTGTGTTCTTGTCATCGGCGTTTTGCAGTTTTGGCGTTATCAGGTAGACCTATATAGATATACTTGTGTGTGTGTGTGTGTGTGTGTGTGTGTGTGTGTGTGTGTGTGTGTGTGTGTGTGTGTGTGTGTGTGTGTGTGTGTGTGTGTGTGTGTGTGTGTGTGTGTGTGTGTGTGTGTGTGTGTGTGTATATGTATATATATATATATATATATATATATATATATATATATATATATACACACACACACACACACACACACACACACACACAACTATATATATATATATATATATATATATATATATATATATATATATATATATACACATATATATATACATATATGTATGTAAATGGGCGTGCTTTTGTTGAAGGTTGAACATCGAGCTGGCACCTCGGCGTTTGTGAAAATCTACGGCCAATCATTAGCGGACCGGAGTTCCGCTGTAGCAACCCCTAACCAGGAAAAGCCAAAAGACAACAATAACATGTGTGGATTCACTACCTTGTTTTTTTTTTTTTTCAATAATGTTTATTTGTCATTTACAATAGCATAAATCAACAGACAAAATGTAACAAAACACATATGACCCTCATACAGTGTTATACATTCAAACTGATACAGTAGGATGTAAGTGAGTCAACAATAATATCTACACTATATAAATACATGCTTTCATCTTTTAGGTGTATAGATATGACGATCACATAAGAATTGTTATGAGTAAAATAGGAAAAAAAACACTTTTGAGAGTTAGGTATATAAGTTATTTTGGTATCTCCTGCTCAATTACTATGTGTCTTGGTCAAGGATTATACTAATACAATATTATAGACTTGTTCCCATAATTCTCTGATTTTAATGTTTTTGTCTTTTTTTATCAAATAGTATTTTATGTGCTAATAAATGTTTAATCGCCATCAGTCTAAATCCCACCCAAGTTATACTAGTTGGGTTAAGCTATTTAGATGCTATGTACAATTTCATTAAAAGAAAAATAGTAATTAGAGTGGTGGCTTGGTTCTTGGGAGTGTTGTATGGGAGGATATGTAATATAACAAATTCCCAAGTTAGTGTAGATGTCTGGTGGCCCATTTTTTGTAGTTGCAGTTTAAGGGAATTCCAGAGTTTATAGACACATTTACAGCTCCAGAATAGATGGAGTAAATCGGCAGTTTGATCTTTACAATGTGGACAGAGTGGTGATTTCATGGGGTTAAACTTATGTAAGATTGCAGGTGTAAAATATGCGTTGTTGTAAATCATAAGTTGGGTAAAAGCAATTTTTTTGAGAGGTATGGACTTCAATGTTAGATTAATTGCTTGATTTATTTGGTGGTTATCAATGGATGGATTTATCTTTCTCCAATAGTCAGAAAAAAGTATATCCTTCTGGAATTTGATGTCATTAATTAATTTATAGGTATTGGCGGTAGCTTTCTTAGCTTAGAGGATAGTTTTCCAAAGTAAATTACAGATTTCTATGTCATTGTTGGATATGTTAGTGTCTTGGAGGTAACTGGAACACAGCTCTTTAATTTGTCTCAGGATCACCAAGTATGATTTGGGGAGATTTAACTAGTTCCTCACTTGTTGTAAAGATCAGTTTAGATATATCTTGGATAGTTTTATTTATTAATCGGGGATAGGAGTTCAGATTTAATGTCTGATTGTTTATTTTAAGTTTAGGGTTTTTATGAAGGAGTTGTAGTGTTTTCATAGCTTGCATAAAGATTTAAAGAGTTTTTGCATTAGTAAGATGGAGTGTTTTAGAGGCTCTATTATGTTATATGATTGCCATATAGTAGGATTTAGGAATGGCAGTCCTTTAGGGTTGATATCCAGACTCTTCATGTGTCTGTAGTATATTATTACTCAGGGGGGAGCCCATGCTTTATCTGTTGGTTTATATTCTGTTATTCTCAACACTCTATTAGTGTTTATAATTAGATAATATGTTCAGAATTTGGAAGGGCTAGTCCTCCTTTACTTTTGGAAATTGTAAGTTTAGGATAAGAAATTCTGTTTTTTTGGGGGGGGGGTTCCCAGCAAGCAGGGTATGCATCTGTTTAAAAAATGTGTTGGGTATGGTTATCTGGGAAGTCATAAATATATAAAGTAGTCTAGGTAGTACATTCATTTTAATTACAGATACTTTGGCCAGAAGTGGTAGTTTTAGGTTGTTCCATCTTTTAAGGTCTAGTATGATGTTTTGCCATTTTCAGGTTATATTATTTTGATAAAGATCTTTGTTATTTGGAGAAAATGTAATACCCAAATATTTAATTTCTTCTTTTGCTTTAATTGTGCCTAATAGTGGTAGGAGAGAAAATGGCTTAGGAGGTTTTAAGGAGAAAATATTAGTTTTGTTGAGGTTTAGTTTGTAGTTCAACATCGTCGAGAATTGTTCAATAACAGCTGTTTTATTTATATCTGAAACTGGTGTAGTACAGTATATATTCAAATCATCCACAAACGCGGAGAGGAAACTTTTGAGGTTGTAAATTATTGGGGGTTATGATATGTATTTTGTTTGATGTTTAGGAAGAGTGGTTCTAGGTATAGATTAAAGAGTAGGGGAGATAGAGGGCATCCTTGTCTAGTGCCATTTTTTATTGGAATTCTATTTGACCAAGTTTTATTAATGTATAGTGATGTATAAGGGTGGTTATATAGTATTTGTATAATCTGGATAAAGTTATTGGGTATATTAAAGTATAGTAATGTTTGAAGTAAAAATTCTATATTGACCCTATGAAAAGCTTTGTGAGCGTCAATAACTAATGTGTATATATTTAGAATTTTTTCTCCGGCATAGGAAATTAATGTGTTTAATGTTAGTGTGTTGTCGCTTGTCTGTCAAAATGGTGTGAAACCAGACTGTTCAGGGGAATTGATTTTATCTAATAGTTTTTTCAATCTATTTGCAAGGATAGATGTTAAGATTTTGGTATCTATATTTAACAGGGAAATAGGTCTATAACTATCTGGATTGTTTGGGTCAGCTTGTTCATTAGGTATAAAAATAGTTTTGGATGCATTAAAGTGTATGTCATTAATTTTGTTATTTATTATATAATTCAACATATAGAATAGGATTTGGGCTAATAAGGGGGTAAAAGTTTTATAGACTTCTACAGTGAGACTGTCCGGGCCTGGGGCTTTATGTGCTTTCATTTGTTGAATTGTTGAGGTTATTTCATTAATTGATATAGGTTCACTTAATTTATTTTTTTTTTTTGTTGATCTGAGTCCAATTTCAGAAAGGTGAGGTTTTGGAGAAAACGGGTTCTATTTTCTTTTGAGGCTAGTAGAGTTTGTTCTTCATAAATCTGTGAGTATATTGATTTAAAGGTTTTAATAATGTCCTGATTTTTGGTGTAGTGTTCATTCCCATAAATTATTTCAGGTATTTGGGAGGGAGTTTTCATCTGAGCTATAATTCTGGCCAAAGCTCGGGATGGTAATTGAACTTAATTTGCATAGTTAGCCAATATTCTAGTTTCATGAAAAGATAGTTTATTAATATGCAGGAGATAGAGATCCCTTTGAAGTTTTGGGAGGTCTGTTTCTGTTTGCGCCTGAGGATTAGTTAATAAGTCATTTTCAAGAGATTGTATTTTATTTTCTAAATCCTGTTCTGCTTTGAGTTGCATTTTTTTATAGTAAGCAGCTTTTTTAATGAATATTCTCCTAATTTGTGATTTAGTTGCGGCCCATTCAATATCCAAGGGTATCTGAGAGTTGGGGATGTTAGATAGGGTTGCTTTTAGTATAGATTGAATGTCATCTGTTACCTCCTTTTTGGTTAGCAAATTGGGGTTTAAAGACCATTTAAAGCCTCTGTTCATTGTGTAAATCTTTTGGTTCCAGTTAATATTTAAAGTAATTTTAGAATGATCCGAAAGGTATCTAGTTTGTATACTCAGTGTTGTGTCTAAGTTGATGAATACATCTGAGATTAGAAAGAAATCTATTCTCAATCACATTTTGTGGCATTGAGAGTAGAACGTGAATTTTCCAGATTTGTTTGCACTATCTCCATTTTAAAGGGATCATATAACTTGAAGTCTTGTTTGAGTTCATTCAAAGCTAAGGATGCTTGTTTGTTGTATGTCTGGGTCCTACTTGATTTATCTTGGTCTGGATTTTGTTATGTGTTCCAGTCACCTCCAAGCACCATATACTAGTTTTGAAATTGGTTTAGGATAGGATATAGTGATGTAAAAAAATGTGTTGGTTATTGCAAGGGGCATATATATTGAGAACCAGTATAGGTTTAGGAAGAATAGGAATTGTAAAAACTACAGAGCTCCACCTTCCCTCCTTATCCACTTTGGTTTCAAGAATTTTTCCCTGGAATTGGTTCTTAATTATTATAGCTACCCCCGCACCATTAGTTTTACATTCCGAAGTTATGATTTGTCTTATTCATTTTCTTTGGCTAATTTCTGTCCATTGTTCAAGGATTAGATGTGTTTCCTGTATTAATATCACGTTGGCTTTAACTTGTAGTGTGAGGTGTAAAAAAAGTTTCCTTTTCTTTTTATTTTGAAGCCCTTTAATATTCCATGAGTCGAATTTCCACATTTATGAGCTAGGGATATTAATGATAAAATGTGTCATGTGTGATGATTTGATTAGATAATTCTTATTTGTATTGTTGTGTATGAAAATTAGGAAAGCATCTTACTATTCCCGTCCTAACTCTGTGCCTAACCAATACACCCATGGACCAGGAATAATGCAGGGGATAAGTAGTTGGTTCAGTCTGGGGTATACTACTCAATAAAATAGTTGTATACTGTGGCTTATTATGTGGATGAGATATGAAGTCAAGTCTCCCTGCATATATACAAACAATAGTGACAAAGCTTAACAGACTAGTTCCCTAGAAAGCACTACTAATAAAGCCCTAAACTCCTCAATGTAACATTTATATAAACATATTGAAACAAATAAAGCTTATATCCTTAACAATTAAAAATAAATGACTAAGTTACCTTTGAAAAGTATTTCTAGAACAAATATTTAAGAGCAGTAACATTGTATCTGAATAAATTTATATATTTGTTTTCTCTAAACGCAAATCTGATAATTCTGGGTTAATTTCTTTAATCTTCTCCTTTCTTCTTGTTAAGTTAATAGCAACAAGCCTTTGAAGAAACAGAAAATGAGAAAATAAAATTTCTAAACATATAATTTGTACATTACTCTAGCTATTAATTTTTGATTGTATTTAGAAAGGCTAGAGGTTTTAAGCTTCTTCAGGTCATCAGCCTTAAAACCCATATTAATTGGACCTAGAAAGTAGGTCTAGAGTTGTTCACTAAACCCGATATGTATGTAGTTAGTTACCTATGAAAAAATAAGAGTTTAGTTCATAATGACCAAAAGTCATGGAAAATCATAAAAGGTTTTATCACTTACAGTTAATGTTCCCGGGTTTGATCTAAAATGGTGAACAGAGTAAAGCAAACCTGTTGGTTAAAACAAAGCTTATCTGTTCCCTGGATAAAAGTAATATGATTCTATCTGTTATGCAGGTTAGACTCATCAGCTTGTGAATCTACATATTATTATTTAGGGAAAGAAAAATATATATATTTATACATATATATATATATATATATATATATATATATATATATATATATATATATATGTATATATATATATATATATATATATATATATATATATATATATACATATAGAGCCATAAATTGGTATGATTCTGAAAAAAACACTATTATTTGCATTTCAAATTTCTGAGATTAAGGGGGTGCATGTATATGCACAGTTTAAAGAAGCAGTTATTTTGATGGAGACTGACCCGTAAAGCATGAGTTTTCCTGAAGAGTATGAAATCTGAAAGTCAAATGACTGTTATGAATTCCTGACTTCAGCTCTCATTATATGAGAAACAAACAAAAAATATGATGCAAAAAACCAGGACATTCTGCCAAAATCTGTACAATTGGGATGTATGATCCAGAGACTTTTAAGATCTGTAACTGGGACTCACAAAAAGAGAGAAAAAAAAGAGACAAACATCATGATGGACATCGTAGTGTATGCATGTCCTGACAGACTCCAAGAGAACTATTGACTCTTCATTACTTGGACCAGATTCGCGATTTTTAGATTATTCCCATAGACAAATGGACAGAAGTTATCCTTGAGAATAACATTAAAAGGAATATAGCAAAACATAAACCCAAGCTTTGTTTTTACATAAAGCGTGTATGAACAGTGCTTGCATTAATCAGCATAAGAGTTGCATTTTTTTTTGTAAAGTCATTGCTTACTTGCTCCAAAATGTATGATGATCTTCTGGGGTTGAAATATAGGCAAGTCTATCTTTTCTCAGATGGAAAATACTCACAGCCTTCACACTGCGTGTTTTAAAGTTTTCCTAGAGCTCTCGAGATCGTAGGGGGCCTAATTTAGGAACCAGATGCCCAGGAGGTAGCGCTGTTTTCACAGTCGCGCTAGAAAACTTTGATCAATTTTTAGTTCCTAGCGTGGTAAAAAAAAATAATTTTAGAGCCTCGTGGGTTAGAAACAGCTAGTAGAGACCTGAACAGGCCTAGGGAGTTGTTTTAAAGTGAAGACAGTCTTAGAAGAACTCGAGGGGGTTCACTTTATTAATTGAGAGTCGTTCCTCGTTTAAACAGGTGCAGTTATATTTCTAATGGAGGAACCTTTTTAAAAATAGTCAGAAAGGTCTCTCTAGCTTCCTTAGAGCTAGTGACCACATATTTGACTCCCTCTATGTAAAAAATGAATGAGTTTGGGTACTTCATTTGAAATCTTATTTTCCTCTCAATTAGGAATTAGCAGTAAGGGGAAAGGTTGTCTGGCTTGCCTTATCTGCAGAGGAAGATCCTGAGCCAAAGAAATTACATTATTATTATTGTTCCAAGTAAGTGTTCCTTTTTTTTTTTTTTTGCAGCTAATAAGATTCTGTTTACATCTTGAAAGTTTAATAATTTAGCATAAACTGGTCTGGGTTTAGATAGGACTTGTGTTTCTCTCAGTACTCTATGAGCTCTTTCAATTATTAACTGCTGTGTTTTTCCTGGTTCTTCAAGCAAAGCATTCATTATCTGATTGATGGTTGGTATCAAGTTATTGTGAGTCACGGTTTCAGGAATACCTCTTATAATAATATTATTCCTTCTGGACCTTGCCTCCAAATCTATAATTTTAGCTTGCAGATTTTGGCTTTCATTGTCAAGTGAGTCAGTTTTTTTTTTGTTATAAGGACTATTTTCTCCTCATTTTCAGTGATTCTGGATTCAGATTTTTCAAGTCTACTTATTATTTGATTGAAGGTATCACCAAATGATTGTACTTGTAAGGATCTTGTATTGCTTGTTGAAGGGGTAGTAAAGCTGATTTAATATCTTCCAAGTTTGCTGGTTGATCGGACTTGTTTTTGTTAATGGTTTTGGAATTATCTGTTCGGTTATTTTCTGCCTCTTGGAAACTAAATCTTTTTCAGGAGATAATAGGTCAGAAAGTCTAGAGTTGGTTGTGGTAGTTTCCATAGTTTTATCTTCTTTCGACATCCTGTATTGAAAATAGATCTAGGCTTAGGCTTAGCATTCAGTATTTAAAGCTTCAAAGGCACATGGCTTGCACTTGCTTCCCTGAATCAAAATTAATCCTTGTGGTTTAATAGAGGAAACAGTCACTTTCTCTTATGTTTTGGTAATCAGATATTGTTCAGAGTTGGTATATCAAGTTATTTTGTTGAAAATAGTTCAGATTTGTCTTCCGGGTTATTTTTTTATTCCAGGTGGTTTAAGGAGCTAAGGACTAGTAGTGCCCAAAGAACAGCTGCCATCTTTTGTCTTCACTAGCTTGGTTTTATATTGTCCAGTTTCTGTTAAAAGGGTACGTAAGTAGTTTTTAACCAAATTCCCACACCTACCAATTTACAAGCAAAAAATTTACATGCCACCTTCTCAGTATCAGTATAACGCAGTGTAAGCAAAAACAGCTAAAATCTCGTTATTAAAATACTTAAAATTAACTTGTGTTTTCAGGAACAAGACAAACATTCTTTTTAAGCATATTTCCAAATTTAGTAATCATACATTCAGATTCATGGCTTTATCACATATTAAAGGACCCATACGAGGTGGAGATTTGTTCAATAAAGCAGAGGCTGAAGAAACAAGATGGATAATGGATCTAAGGGCAGATCATCCACCAGGGCTAAATGGAATTGTACCTTTAAAGCCCGTTATTACAGAAAGAAGCCTCAAATGCAAGGGTTAGCTGTATATTGAAGCTCTACCACTTTAAAGTGATGTCATACAGGAGGGAGTGTCGTGGGCCCTTAGATCAGCTAAAAAGGGCTAATTTTACTAAGAAAACAGGATCTGAAGAAGGTTTGAATAACCGAAAGGGCTTGTTCTGTACCTGAACACAAGTTAATTTTAAATATTGTAATAAAGAGATTTTAGCTATTTTTGTTTACACTGCATTATATTGATACTGAGAAGGTGGCACATTTGTTTTATGCTTGCAGTTGTTTCTTTTGTTTGAACTGCCTTTGATGGAGTGTTTTTTTTGACTTGATAGATGAACACCCACCTATCTGGAGCACTGTGCCCCCCTCCCCCACACCACAACTAACTATATATATTAACTCCAGGGTTCCACTACAGTGAGAAAAAGGGCATACATACTCCCAATACTATTTTCGGTGAAATGGGATTCAGTCAAATGAGTTTTCGGTCATTTGAGCTTTCAGCGATTTGGTCTCGGTGAAATTAAATTTGGTCAGATGAGTTTTCGTCAAAGTGAAATGAATACATATATATATATATATATATATATATATATATATATATATATATATATATATATTCCTGAAGCAGTGTGCCTAGTAAGCTTCCCATGAAGCTTTTAATGAAAGTGACAAATGGGAGTATTCAAGGAAGCATTCTGCATGGGCAGTGTGATAGTTCCTGTTTCTTGAAACATCAGTGGCAGTTACAAAGGCATAATTGGTATTTTGAACATTTAAATTCCACAAGTTATCTTGGTAGTCTTAAATTGAAAACTGGTCTGAATGAATAGTCTTTACTGTATCTTTGGGATAATAAAGAATCCTGAACAAAAATGTGTTGCTTTTCTCATTTTATGAAATAGATTCTTCTGCCTTTTCTAATCGCTAAATCTAATGAAGGGTGTGTCATATTTTTTTGCGTCATATTCTTGTGCTAACAGCAAGATCTATTTCTTGCTTTTTTCATTAACTGGAAAAAAACAATACATTTGTTGATGGATCAGTAGCATAATTTGAAAGGTCCTGCACTTATTGTTTTTTTTTCTGACTTTTTTTATGGAAAAGAACCTAGTTGTCTGCAATATTTACAATAATGTGTTATAAAAGTCAGGTAGATGTCTTTAGCCTAGTTTTCCCATACATTCTTTAGATTTTGCTGTACATTCTTGGTATATTTCTGAATTTAAATAAACCTACAGAAAGACAAGTTTAACATTTACATAGTTGACTTGGGTGCATAGGCAGGCATGGGGACCAAGGAGAAGTCCAGCGGATAATTAACTGAATGATGTAGTTATAGCATCATAATTATTTTCCTTGTGTATCTGCCAAGCTAATGTGCTGTTTTACCTAACTTATTGAGTTTTCCCTTTGCCTTATTATCACAGAGCTGGTTAGAAATCTCCATCATTTATGCTAAAATGACACCTTGATAAAACCTGGAAGTTCAAAGTCCTGAATAACATTCTTGGAACAGATACTGAACTTCTTTTTTTAAGTTTCCAACATCATAGCTTCTCTGTCTTCTAACAGGGTTTCAGTCTGTAAGATTGGCTTTGCTCACTTTGGTATTAGATCCACCAACTCAGCGTCTGCAATACAGAAGATTATGATCGAGTCTCCATATTATTATGTTTATGTGACATGGATGCCAAGAAATTCTCCTTGAATGTGAAGTTTAAGAGGTAAATCTTGACTTCCATGTTGAAAACATAATAAATGGTTATGATTTCTGAGATCCAGTCATAATTCTTTGTGATACAATGAGCTTTATCTACTTCATGTACTACCAATGCAAAAAGAAAGTACAGAGTGTCTTATGGGCTTTGAAAGCCAGTAAAGCACTTATTTATTTATTTACTTACTGTGGTAGTACACTGATCTCAATGGGCCATTTGCAGGCACATCCTGGAAGAATAGGATCACATAAGAAATGAACAAAACAGATTTACAGATTCAAAGATATGCCATAAAACAAACATATATACATATTTACAAATGGAAGAATATGCTACAACATTTAGTTCAAAAAGCAGTTAACAATGGTATAAAATGTATGGAAAAATGTAATTATTCTTAGCTGGAATTTATGGATAAGATGCAACCATAATGACTGAGATGGCTTATGCTACAGGGACAGCAGCATATCATTATATAGAGAGGCATGAAGACATAAGAAGAAGCAAGTGACAATAGATGCAAGAAAGGATAGCATGGAGAGAAGACAGAGAAAATGTGTGACAGGCATTCAGAGGGAAAAGGAGTAGAAAGGAGAAAAAGTCTGACTGAGATGCAATGAAAAGCAGGAAGTAGGATGAATGAGAGGCAGTAATTAAAGGCAATGACAAGATGAGCTAGGAAAGGATGAAACAGGGAGATGAGAGAGATAGAGGGTTCATGTAACATGACCTGAGTGGGTGCAATTACACTTTCCTTGGGTGAAGAGGTTTTCCTTGACCTGTTGTCTGAAGTTAAGAGTAATTTTGGATGTCTTGGATTGAGGGAGGAATGAAGCCCCATAGTTTAGGGGCAAGGATGAAGAAAGCATGGTCAATTCAACACGGTTTACTGTTTGGAGTTTGTAGGATGGGTTGAGACTGACAGATACCCTAAGGTTAAATGTGGGGGGTTTTGGTTAAAGGTTTTTGAGTTAGAGGGAATGATGACTTAGGAGACTGGGCTTTGAGAATTATTGAACCTAGTAGGAGGTTGGGTCTTAAACGTACTGTGAAACATTTAGCATTGGCGACAGTTAGGCAGGGGTGTTCATTATTGGGGGAGTTAGTAACAAACCCACAGATTTTATTGGAGATGGTTTGGAAGGTGGTAGCATTTCTCTTTGAGGTTATAATTGGTAGTCCACATTTCACTTGAGATAAGAGTATGTCTTTGCTTATGGCAGCTTTGGCTGGCTTTGGCTGGCTTGGAGAGAAGAGGTGATAGCTGCTTTGCTCAGAACAGCACTGTGTTGATATTTTTGCATGAGTTTTGAATGTGAAATTCAAAGTTAAGAGATTGGTCTGGCCAAATGCTAAGGTATTTGAAGAATGTGATCACTTCTAGGCTGATATTGTTAACATATTTAATATTAAGGAAGTTGGATGCCTTGGTTATTTTTTGGTTGTTTCCAAGTAACATTCATTTTGTTTTTGAGTGCTTGAGTACAAGTCCCTGGCCTATTAGCCACTGCTTTTGGGTCTGGAGGTCTTGTTGGAACTGAGTTTGTCTAACAGATTGGGATTTGTTTGACTTGTATATGACCATGCCATCTGCATAAATAATTAGAGGTATCTGAGGATGATCAGATGGGAGTCTGTTGATAAATATGGAAAAGATCAGAGGAAGTCTACAAACCAAGGTTTTTGCATCATAGTTAATGCCTATTTCAGTTAATTTGTCAAATAGCATACTCTGGCCCATTACGACAAAGGCTTTAGTGATGTCAATAAAGATGATTCCTGCCAGACTGCCTTTGTCCATATTGAACAGGATGTTATCTGTGAGGGAGTAGAGAGCTGTAATGATGCTGCAATCAGGCCAGAATACATGTTGCTTCCTGGATAGAAGATGGTCTTTGATGTGAATAAGCAGTAATTTAGTAGTAGATAATTTTTTTCCAGTATTTTACCTAAAGTGGAAAGTAGTGAGATAGGACAGAATTGTGAAGCAGTAGGTGAGTTGGGTTGTTTTAGAATAGGATTGACTGTTGCTGTTTTCCACATCTGAGGCATAACCTTATTAGTTAAGCAGAGCTTATATATACAATAAGAGGGAAAGTATTTATTGTGTTTGGTCTAATTGTGTTTCACTCTCTTTGTTTCAAATCTTTTTGAAGTGGAATAGTGGAATGTAAAGGGGGTAGAAGGTGGCTGTGAGGCTATTAAGTTTGTGTTGATATGCGGCAGGTTGCTGAAATCATTGTGGAAATCACTGCATGAGAGTTTGTATGTGGTGGTGTTAGAGGAGCTCAGGGGACTTCAGTTACATCGCATATGTCCACCAGTCAACAGGTTATCTCTCTGCAGAATCTTTCAGGCTGGACTAAATGTGAGATTTGTTTGCTTTGATAGTGGCTCTCTTTGTGTGTGTGGATGGATTGCTCTGACAAGGTTGCTGAATGAGGTAGAGCTGGCTCAGGAATCTGTGGAGGGGTAGCATTTGCAATTGTGCCATGCTTCATCACATAACGTCAGGGGGTGTTTGAGTTCATTAGATATCCAGTCATGTTTGTGAGGTCAAAGTAACCTTTGCGCTAAGGGAAAGACTTTGTTTTCCAAGTGCAGTAGGGTATTGGTAAGATTGCTAGCTGCTTCATTGAAGCCTTTCATAGCACATAAATATGACCAAGCAAGGGTGGTAAAGTGTTTTTCAAGATTAGAGGTATTCTGAATGGCTTTTGTTCTGAAGGTGATAAGTTTGGGTTTATATTTTAATGTTATATTATGTAGTGACAAACTTATGGGAGCAGTTAGTGAGTGCTATCACATGGACACAATGTACATATAGTTTCATAGGTTCATAGGTATATACTAGGTTAACAACCACCAGTGCCTTTATAAGCCTAGCCATGCAACCCTAATGCATCCCCAAATAACATGTATGTCTTAATATGGGGGGGTTAGTTTGGGGGGCTATGTTAGTTAGGAGGCTGATAAAACGTTATGTAGGGGGTATGTTAGTTAGGGAATTTTTACTGTTGGCCTCTGTCTATAAGAGAAATGGAGGCTAGCCTGGGAATGATGCTTGCTCATCCAATGTTTATTAGGGAATATTTACTGTCACCCTTTGTCTATAAGAGTCATAGGGGCCAGCCCGGGGATGAATTTGCAATTCTTATAAGGTAAGTACTAGGCCAATTATTGTTGTGGGCCATTTTAAGCTTAGATGGTATCCCTCAAAGGTAGGAATCAAACACAACACCTTTGGCCTGTATGGTAAACAATTTAACCATTATGCCAACCCCCAACCATAGTATTTAATGTAAGTGTTTAGGGGCATAATTAAGGAGGAATATCAGAGAAAGGTTTTAAATATTGTTCTTATTTTAATAAAAAGTTATGTACAGGAGCATTCCATGAAAAGAGAGAAAATATGAGGCAAGATATTTAGAGCAACTGAGAGCAAAGGAATGCGCCTTGTGTGAGACCCAATCAGCTATTTGAGAAAGAAGAAGGGGCTTAATCCAGACCTGCCACTGATCAGCCCGTATTTATCCAACGTATTTATTTTATTTTATATTTAATACCAAATGGCGGGTATTTTCCAAAGAGAGAGAAGGTACTTTTCTAATTGGGAATTTCAATGGTCCATTGCAAGTTCTCTGGCTTCCTACATAAGCATCCTTGTATTGGATGAGATGATAAACGCTCATACACCATTGATAGTCACAGATAATATCTTTGGAGCAATAACCTCCATTGTTTGTATCTTCTTACATTTTTGAGGGCTTTGTCTCACTGACTCTCTCTCTGGCTCTCTCTCTCTCTCTGTTTCTAGTAGATTTTTTAATGTTGTTGTTTCTTTTTTCTTTTTTTTCTGAAATCTGTTATTCCCAGAATGTTTCTTTTGATGACCTGGACAAGTACATTTAAAAAGTCTTCTTCTAGTTTATAGACTTAAGTTACCTTTCAGACTATTTTTGTAAAAGAATTGAGTTTTCTCCCCCAGCAGATAAGCCTTCAGATATTTTATGCCCCTATTACTAAATAACCTAAAAATCTTTACAAAGATTAAATTTGTATACAGCAGTTTAGACAGAGAGTGTGGAAATCCCTCTCAGCCAGTTCCCCTAAACTACACTTGTTTTGGGTGTTTAAAAAGAAAGATATGCTCTGGAATTCAGAAATGTTATTGCCAGAGATAAGATCTGTTTACTGCTGCAGTTGTCATTTTTGATTAAGAGACAAGAGTTACCGCAGTGGTTTAGCAGAAGAACATTCAGCACTGCAGTGGGCAGTCTCACTGGCCTACCATATATGTAACTAAGATATTCAGGGGAGAGGCAAATGACAATGTGTCCTGTGATCTCCCCCAGAAATGCTTGTGGTGAGTGATTTACACAGCTGAGCAATTCATAGATGTGCTCAGCTGTATAAATCACCAACACTATCCATGCCAATTAAAACAGCCATTTCGCACATTCACCCATTACATTCAGGGGTGTCCAGTGAACAGGTAGTGATAAGGAAGTGTGTGCATGTGTGTACGTGTTTTGCTGCATATGTGAGTGTATGCAGAAGTATGAGTGGTGCCAATGAGTGTGTGTCTGCCTGGTGACTGCAGTAGGGGAGTTAATTAGGGGGTACACAGTGCAGGGGTGTGTGTAGGGGGGAGAATGAGTGAATGGATCTTTGAATGCAGTCAGGTAAGTGTGATGTGATTTTCAATGTACAGTGTGTGTGTGTGTGTGTGTGTGTGTGTGTGTGTGTGTGTGTGTGTGTGTGTGTGTGTGTGTGTGTGTGTGTGTGTGTGTGTGTGTGTGTGTGTGTGTGTGTGTGTGTGTGTGCGTGTGTGTGCGTGTGTGTGTGCGTGTGTGTGTGTGGTGTGTGCGATGATGTGTTGTATGTATGTGTGTGGGTGCATGCATGAATGTGAGTGAGGGTGTATGTTCATATGTCTGCATTGTGGGTGGTGTAGCTTCCACACCACTAAACTCTCCCTAACTAACATGCAAATTCTATGATGCTTGGGGGGGCACTAGACAACAGCAAGTTTTAAATATTACTTTAACTTACTATGAATTATTACAACAACACATTTTGCAGAATGAAGGATGTTAGAGGGGACACTAAACATCAGAGCCACGTATTAATTTTACACTAATCCACAGGTTTTGGAGCAGGAAGCATATAGTGAACACTAGAATGTATGAAACTCTAATGTCTGGTATTATACTAACTGTAATTGTTTGTGGCTTACAATGGCCATTTTCAAAACTTCTGGAAAAAACATAGATGACACTTAGGAGTCCTTTAAACATTACTCTAATTCACATAAAAAAGTTAATAGAGAAATAGGTCTTAACAAGAATCATTTCATTAACAGTAAGAACAATGAATCTGTAACATGTGTTATTACTGATGGACTGTAATCATTTAGAATTTACAAAGCCTGGTGAAAAAATAATTTGCAACATCAGGGATATTCTGTAAAGTCAGGGAGAGGTAAAAGGTATGGTGGTGGGTCTATATATATATGAATGCACGTGTGTGTGTGTGTGTGTGTGTGTGTGTGTGTGTGTGTGTGTGTGTGTGTGTGTGTGTGTGTTTGTATATGTTCATATGTGTGGGGGAGTGAACACAGGGGGATTTGTGACAACACAATGTATAGGCCACTGGTGATAATCACTACAGTAAAGTGCTTCTTAGCAGTTGCAGTAATCACCAAGTGGTTAAGGATAGGCATATCAACCTATAATGAGGTAATTCTTCATTGTAGCTAATTTGTCTCAGAACTGCTGGTCCCTGCAATCCTGTTAACGTGTCCTTTTTGCCACAGCTTTAATACTTTCAGCTGGCATGTTTCAGAATCCTGGCCATACTTTGTCACAATCCACTACTTTTATTAATAAACATCACAAAAATTGGATATTATGCAAATTATGAACCATTCCAGGTGCTACAAATAAACTCTAAATAGCACCATGAACCAGTAAATGCTTTAACTGAAATTCTAATGGGGATCCATGGTACTGTTGTGACAAGAAAGGATACAGATGGCTTAAAAAAGTTCTTGCATGTGAGCAGGTTAGTGGGAGACTGATTTCATTCTTGTATTATGTGAGATCCAGGAAAGATCAAGACAGAGTTCTGGCTTTGAGCATGAATTTTGTGATGATGTAGAAGAATGAGGTAGGCAAGATGTCTTTATATTTTGATTAAATTCTGATATACTTCCTCCAATGTATTATTTCTATTCAGCTAGCAATCAAGTAGTAAAGTCTAAACTTAAATCTAACAAAACATGTATGTCATCTGCAAAAGTGCTCTCCCAAAGTTAGCAGTAGTATAGGTGGCCTGGATACATTTTGTTACGTTCGTGTTTTAAGTCTTCCTTTCCGCACTGTTTTTCTTTTCCTCCCATTCAGACTGGCAGCAGTAAGCATATACTACATACTCCATGTTACCCACAATGTCAGCTTCCCTCTTGGTTTGCCTGTTATTTCAGTTGCTGTGCTAACTTCATTTATAGACAGAGTTACAGTTGTTCATTATTTTCCCCTCAGATTTTCCTTTGCCCTTACCACACCTGTAGAATGTAACCTTTGTACATTAAGATCCTACTCATGACTCATGACTCTATGTTTAATTATGTATCTATAGCTTTTACATCAGTGTAGTGCTCCTCCATCACTATCACCAGCTCTTGAAGTCTGAAAAAATACTACTATCATTTGTGACTACTGCTCTTTGTTTCCACTTTCTCTTACATATTTTCTGCACCATTTGTTATGTATTTGGGGGTTGGGGGTGGGTTAGAGTGATTAATCTTTTTTTTTCTGTTAATTGGTCATCAGACACTTTCCCCTTGATTGTGCAAAGGATGTTTGAATTTTTAAAGATATCTAGCTGGGACTTACTTTGTTTAATTTCTATGCTGGATAACAAAAACATTTAGTATGATAATTTATCATGCACCTCTCCTCAAGAAGAAATACAGAGCACTAAAGGCACATTGGCTTGTACCCCAACAGGTAGATCCTTAAACACCAAACAAAGGCACATCTTTAATTCCATATCAGACTATCTTAGATCAGAGGATCATTAAAGGTTATAAGGCTACCAGCCCTAGAGAATTTTTCAGCATAGCCATTCATGCCCCAATTTTCCCAAGTATCAATACCCAAGAACTAGAATGACTTTGGTATAAACTGCCCTTGTCCACAAGGACCGCAGGTGACAAGCCAGGGGTGAATTTGTGATTTCCCATCCTTTGGTCCAAATTACATTTGAATAGGCTTAGTGAAGAGCTCTGTTTCATATGAAAGAGGAGTCTGTTCCAGAGAAGGGGTTATCTCTGAAACACATACCTGTCTCTCCAACATGTTTTGTTTATGTCACAAACAAGGTTTAGATTCTCAGATAGGGTATATCTGGTGCTGTATGTTTTGCTAATGTGTAGCAGAACCATTAGGGTTGGACTTGAGAATGCCTTGTAGTTTAGAACAATTTGCTTTAGCTAACCATTGCTGTAGCTATGTGACATATCACAGAATGTTAGCAAGACACTATTTGTGGCTATATGGCATATCACAGAATGTTATCAGGACATTATTTGTCTAAGATCACCCCCCCCCCCTTTCCTAACCTTACAAAATCCATGTGTGCTTTTCTAATCTCTTTCCTAAACATATTTCTCTACAGAGGGACATTGACATCCAGCTCATTTCCCTGTATAGGGCTTCTAATTGTCCAAAGAGTGTTTCCACTATTTCTCCTTGCTGTGAAGCCAGACGACATTAACATCATTGTTAACACAATTATGTTCAATTTTCTTTATCTTCATTCCCTGTAGTCCTCTGACGTAATGTTGTCTATCTCTAGAACTGTACTTCTTCACTGGTACACATCAGCGCCTGCATGACTATGGTGATCCTGTAAGGAAATTGATTTAAAAATATGCATATCTATTATTTCACTTAACGCTTTTAATTTAGCCTTGATTTTGGTTTGATGTGAATGTTCAATTAAGGAAAGCTGCTAATACTTATCCTTGAGTTATTCCCTTGCTCTTGTTTACAATTCAAATCCTCAATGACAAAAAGTCTTAGTGAGTAAAGGTATCACAAATGTGAGACTACTTTATAAAATCAGAGAGATGATTTCATTAAGTTTACTCCTAAACAATTTATAAAGAACAGAGGAAGTAGAGCAGAATGCAGTTAACTTTTTGGGCATTTTTGAACACATGAGAAATGTTACTAGAAATATTCCTGTTTACAAAATGTTCAGCTGTATTTATAGCAGGGTTGTGTGGTTTAATCAAGTGTATTCAGCGCTATTCTCATTTCACTAATCCTGTTTACTCAATGTGTTATGTAACCAGCTTTTGTAACGTGACGATGATATATCATCGTAGGTATTTACTGCTGTTGTAGCATGCTTGAATGACCACAGGTTTTGTGTATGAAAGACAGCATTATGTAAAATTTGGGGGTTGTGTAATACCAGTTTTGTTATATAGATGTATTGCTCTTTCCTCATGCATGTACATACAGGCAGAGTATATGTATAAATTTGAGTGTGGTTGTGGCAAAAACCTCACATAAAATGCTAAAACTATCTTGTATGTACATTGTGTACATTGAAGACTGGTTGAGTTTTACACACTTGTTGCGGTAATATTTTATATGCAATATTATAAATGTCAGTTTGCAGGCATGAATCAATTCATAATATGAGAAGAATAGTCATTTGATATAAATATAAATGATAGGGTATCACCAGCCTATGATATACCATTTCACCAAGCAAAAGAGCATGTTACAGAAATTTGATCTCCTAATATATCAGTACTAAACTTTACAATTACATGCAATGCTGTGTCGTGGAAAGAAATTCAGGTACCTTTAATTGTTCAAAAGAAACTGATAGAGAGTGAATAGCAGCTTTAATGCAAAAAGAGTCAAAATGAAATCAATAAGGTCAAAAAATGCTTCATAAGGTACAGTGCACTGTTAAAGCATCTACTACATCTAGTGATTTGTTCAACAACTGAAAGAAAATACTGTATAGCAAAGTTACTTTTACATGATAACTGCCATACTGTTCAGTAGATTTTAGTCTGAAATGACAAACTAGTTGATATCAGGAAATCTATGTAAAGACAACTTTTATCTTCTAATGTATTAACGTGTTATATGTTTAAGGACTTCATGATCAATAATATTACCAAAGAGAGCTAAATAAAGAATAAAGGAAAAGGTTCAATAAATAAACAATAAAGGGAAACAATATATTAACATTCAGATTCACATGTGAAAAATCTTATCTCCAAGATGAAAACCAAAGAGATTTCAGCTTGTAGAAACTAAGGTCTTTGACGTGAATAAAAAACTCACAAGGTTAAGACTTGTGAAGCATTCGAAAGAGAACATATAAACTAAATAGCTACGTTATACAGTAGATTTTGATCATCAAAAACACAAACAGATGAAAAGACAGGAACAAATGATAGATTAATGAATTGTGACTTATCAAAAACAGATATAATTTGATGACTAAAACAGCTTTCCTATAAAGAAATGCTAAAAGGAAAAAAAACCAGATCTACAATGCAATGTAATCTGCAAGGCTATCTAAACACATTAGCATCCAAAGGCTAAAGCAGACAGCATTGGGCTTTAGTACTTCATAGCCATATTTATTTATTTATTCATTTAGTTACTGTCTTTAGTTTACCGGTATGGTCCAGCTAGGCACTGAGGCCCATTTTCTACAGAGGCCCACGAAGAAAAACTCCTTTAGAGTTACAAAAATTACAAATGATTTACAGATAAAAAAGAATCAGTTTCTTAACAGTAGAAATGGGGTTTTAGAATCAACCAGTGGGTAATACAGTCAGTACAGATATTAATACAATTGGTTTTCTTTAGGAGTGTTACACAATAATAAACAGGTTGCATTTACAGCACAGCAATATACAAAAAAGTGAAGAAAAGCAGTATAATTATAAATATAGACAGGATTTTTTTACATTTACAGGATAAGGTAGGAGAGCTAGAAAGTTAGAGGTTAGTGATAGTCTAGAGATCTGAGAGAGACAGACAGAGAGATCATCATTCAGAGTATGACCAAGAACAGTGCCAGCAGTATCTAGGTGGTGTTTTAGGTTGTCTTAAAACTAGATGCACAACTGTTCTGTTCTAGTGTGATAGGCAGGGAGTTCCATTACCTGGTGACATTGGATGAGTATAGTGAGTCTCCAGCTGTATTATGGGATTTGGAAGTTATCAGTAGGCTCTGATTACCTGAAAAAGTCAATATAATGGGGAGTTGTACTTACGAATGTTTTGTAGAGAAGGGCATGTGTGTTTTTGTGCATTATTCTGTGTTCTAGCCAATTGGGCTTTTTTAGTGTTATACATTGGTGGGTACAGTAGGATGCATTGGCTGCAAACGTGGCTATTTTGTTAAAGCATGCCTATAATTTATTTACTAGGTTGGGCTAAATGTTTGTTAATATGGATGATGCATAGAAAAGGGAGGAGAGAAAGTACGATGATGCTAAGGATTTTCTTGATGAGTTTGTGAGGAAGGGTTTGTTTCGGTAGAGGAAGTCCAGTTTTTCATGAGTTTTCTTGATGGCCTGGGTGATATGCAGGTCAAATGTTTTGTTATTGTCTATTATGACTCCCAGCAGTTTGGTATTTATTACCATTTCTATGGTGGTAGTGGTGTTTGCTAAAGTAATATTAAAGGGTGCACAGGATGTTGAAAGAGATCTGAGTATGAAAAGCACTGATTTTTTTTTTGGCATTTTAGGATTATCTGATAAACCTTTAATAATTGTTTGGAAGTGAAGAAGAATTGAGTAATTTGCTGAAGTAGTAGAGGGGTTGAGGCTGAGCAGATGATGGTACATCACTGGTATATTGTGCTAAGATGACAGGTTTGCTGGCTTTGTCTGGGTAGTTTGTCCAGTTGTAAGCAGCTGTTGCTGTGTTTGTTGATTCTAGTGGGTTCTGAATAGGTTAATTCAGAGGGTAGGGGAGTCTGTGTTTACAATTAAATAGTCTATATTTCACATCCCCAAATATAATAATTTCTTTATTTATATTAGTGGAAAATCATTGAAGGATGTCTTTGAGAATGAGAATGCTGTTGCCCGGGGAATATATATATATATATATATATATATATATATATATATATATATATATATATATATATACATATATATATATATATATATATATATATATATATATATATATATATATATATATATATATATTGTGTGTGTGTTGGGATATTTGGGGTAGCTCAGTGGGTATCTGGTGATGATAATTCAGTGTGTTTTTAAAAGTACTGCAACCCCTCCAACTTTATTGGGCACTGTCATTTGTTATATTGTATCCTGGGATGAAGGATTTCTTCATCTTAAGTGGTTAGTTTTATCCAAGTTTCAGTTATGATTAGAATGCCTGGGTTGTGTGCAATGCATCCATGGAGATCTGGAATTTTGTTCTTTATGCTTCTGAGAGTTACATGCACTAATAGTAGGTTGTGGTTAGTATTATTGGGTTGCATTTTGGTAATGTGGTTAAATTCCCACACTGAATTCAAACACTTGATTTGTACTGGTAGGTTATCCCACAGTCTTGCCACCTTTCCTGAAAAAAAAAATTGCCCTAGATATCAGTATTAAAAAGACAGACTTCAAACAAATCTCTGTATTGAAAATATAAACTTCCAGCAAATCCCCCAAATCTGTGTGCCTATTGTGTGGTTCAAGAAATTAAGATGTAGAACTACTCCAAATATATTTTTCATTAAGCACACACAGATAAAATTCCTTCAAAGTGGTCAGTAGCAGACAATCAATCATTTTATCTTCTTAAATATCTTTATCTCTCTCTCTCTCTCTCTCTCTCTCTCTCTCAAGTATTTTGTCTACAATACCTCTGAATGATTCCCTATTTATTTATATTAGTTTTTGTATGTTTATAGTACCAGTGGATTTACCAGGCATTGGTACAGAGGAAGTAATATTTATTTTTGCTTGTAGCTAATAATCCTATGAGTGGTCCTAATTGAAAAAAAAAGACCTTCTATCAATTATGTTAGCATCATGACAAAACTTAAACTGGTTGATTATCATTACATTCAGGTTCATGAAAGTAGTAAAGATAACCATTAAGTCATTGGTACTTACGTATTATCGAAACCAGATTTTCGTGGTCGCGAAATTGGCATGCTGGCATGAAAACAACTGCGGGAAACACCATAAGGTGTTAGTCTGACATCCTTACTGATTAGAAATCAGTTTGCCTTGCTTTCAGGAAGAGTAACAGTTGTGCAAGCCTTCTTCCTGTTTGCTGTGCAGTGCACACGCACGCTTCAATTGTCAAGGCTGCTGTCATGAGAATGATTCAAACTGTTGACAGGTCTGCTTAGAGACCTACTCATAATCGTGTAGATCACCCTTCTGCATAACAAAATGTAAACCAGACAAAGCAGTGTAATTTTACATTTCTTACATGACAGCATTACTTGCAATTGTTATGGGGATTTGATTTTCATAGTTTGAATCTTTTTCTAACTCCTGCCATACTTCTCCAAATAACCCGCAAAGCACAACCACTACCGGTCTTCCCCTGGGAAGTCACATTGGTTAACACGGCATGCTTGAGTTAATCAGGAATAGGTATGGGAAGACGGAACTGATTGAAAACAGAGAAGCTGCTCTTCTGTACATCTCCTTTGCTTAATTATCAGGAGATGATAATAAGACCACAATCAACAGGACATCAGCAGCCATTCTTAATCAGGCATGCATCTGTAAAGCAATGCACGCAAGACAGGGAGATGGTTTCTCAAATTGTTCCTGTTCCTAACAGTCATGTATAGTTTTTAGCCACTTCTGAGGAATTACAATAACAGTGGTAAGTGTTTCCTGCACTCGGATTTGTGGAGGTATGTGCATTTCATGACCATGAAAATCTGGTTGTGATAATACATAAGTACCAAGTCATTATTAATGGCATAGGGATAGCACAAGACAGAAGACTGCAAATGCATTATTTTGCACCTTCCACTGTTAAAGCAAATTTAACTAGCATATACACATCTAAATAAAGAGTCTGGATTGTTTTGTGAATAAGAAGTTATGTTGTTACCATAATGCTCCATCTGTGTCGCCGATCTTCATTTATCCTTGACCTTTGGAACTTGGTTCAGATTCTCAGAACCGGCTTGGCCGATATAACAGCTTGTGCAAGCCAAAAAATCTTGAGCTAAGTCTCTACTCAGAATACCCCTCTCCAGATTACCTCAGATCAAGTTTGCAGCTACACAGGAAGACAGAAGAATAGAACAAGCGTCCAGTCCTCCAAAGAGTCTGTAGGAGGGGGAAGGAGGGTGTGGTGTCAAGGATAAATAAAGATCAGCAACACAGATGGAACATTATGGTAAGAACATAACTTCTTAATCTGATGTTGTCAATCTTCATTTATCCTTGACCTTTGGGACATAGTCCCCAGCTACTTATATCTTGGGAGGCATTATTGAAGGATATTCCTGAGAACCATAGAGCCAAAGGGCACTCTTCCCCTGGAGACCAGATCCAATATGTAATGAGTGATAAAGGTATGCAGAGTAGCCCAGACTGCTGCTGTGGATATTTCATCCGTGGAAGCCTTGGAATGGAAAACAGCAGATGTGGCTATTGCCCGAGGAGAATGTGCACTCAAGGCTGCTGGTAATTCAAGGTTCTTTTTATTGTAGATGAAAGTAATGCAGTCTCTTAACCACCTTGACTAGATGACTTTCAAAACAGATTTCCCCAGAGATGGACCAGAGAAAGAGACAAATAATTGGTCCCATTTTCTAAATTCTTTAGTTATGCTGAGGTAGAAATGTAATTGCCTGTGAACATTCAGCAAATGCAAGCAATATTCACCTTAGTTGATAGAATTTGGGAAGAAAACAGGTAAGTCAATGGATTGATTAATATTAGTTTCAGATACCACTTTTGGGAGAAATTATGTGTTGGTTCTTAGTGGAACCCTATTCTTATGAAAAATTAAATATGGAGGTTTTGAAGATAGTGCTTGCATTTTGGAAATTCTTCTGGCAGAGATAAGGGCTATCAGAAAAATTGTCTTCCATGAAAGAAAGTTTAAGTGACAGGTAGCCATCAGTTCAAAGGAGAAAAGGACCAAAGACTGCAGAACCACAGTCAGACTGCAAGGAGCTAGAGGATCCTTATATGGCAGTTTCAACCACAAGGTTCCTTTCATAAACATTTTACACAGTCTATGGAATATTAGAGGATGATCTTCAAAGCCATTGTGGAAACTGGGAAATACCTGCTAGATGGACCTTAATAGTAGAAGCAGAGGCTCCTTGTTCGAAAAGTGCACCTAGAAATTCTAATACATTTTCAACTGGTGTGGAGAAAGGATTAAGACCATTATTATATGCCTAAATAGAAAATCTTTTCCACTTGCTGTGGTATAGTTTTCTGTTCGAAAGTTTAGGAGAAACCAATACATTTTTTTGGACTGGAGATGATACATTTTTCTGTTTGGCAATTAATGGAATTGGAGGAACCAAGCTGTAAGCTTGAGGTTCTGAAGACTGGGGTGTAACAGTCCCTGTGGGAGAGACAGAAGATCTGGAACTGCATCTAGAATCCATGGATAATAAATTAGATGAGGCCACAAAAAGGAGAATCAGACTTGATGAGGCAAAAGGGGGCAATGAGGATCACCTTGCTTTTCAACCTGATGGCTTTCTTTAAGATTAGAGAAATCAGTGGAGGGAGGGGGTAAGGCATAGAGTAGTCCCCAGAGCCAATTGTGAAGGAGAGTGTCTCTCAAGGACTCCCCTTGAGGGGGGGATTAGGGCAAAGTAGCTGCTGCACTTGTTGTTCAGGGATGATGCAAATAGGTTGCAGCAAGGCTGGCCCCAGTGATGGAAAATCTCCTTCACCAATCTATGATTGAGAGACCACTCATGAGTCAGGAAGATGCATCTGCTCAGTTTGTCCACTATCATGTTCGAGCTCACTGGGATGTTCATTGCTATGAGAAAGTGGTTGGAGGATCTTGCCCATTGCCACACTCTGAAAGCCTCTCCACACAGGGGGTAAGACTAGGTTCTGCCCTGTTTGTTGATGTGCCAGACCACTGACATGTTGTCTAATTGAACTGCAATTGTTCCTAGAGGGAGTATAGCTTGGAAGGCTTCAACACTAAGAACACTGCCCACAGTTCCAGAACATTGATATGCAGATTGTCCTCCATCAGTGACCAAGTGCCTTGGACTGTTCTGCCCAGATAATGTCCCACCCCCACCCCATCTGTGAAGCATCTGTGGTCACTATGACCTTGGGCTGAGGTGGAATGAAGGGATGGACTAAGAGAATTTTCTTGGATTTCATCCACCAGGATAAGTCCTTCTTGTAATGACTGGTAATTAAAATGGGATGCATCACTGGATGGGTCAGGATGGACCATTGGGATGTCAAAAGCCACTGTAGTAATCTCATGTGAAATCTTGCTAGTGGAACTATGGTAATGGCTGCTGCCACTGACCCTAGAGCTTGAAGGACTAAAAGCGTAGGTACCTTGTCATTGGAGAGAAAGTCTTGCCCTTGGGATCATATCTTCTGTAGCCTGTGTGGAGGAAGGGAAGCTGTACAAATGGTGGTATTTAGGCGGGCTCCTATGATCTCTAAATCGTGAGTCAGGCTTAGTTGGGATTTTGATTGATTCATTGTAATGATCAGAAGACCAAATAGGTGTAGAATTAAATGTGTTGCTTGAAGCAGTAAATGCCTGGTGGGAGTGGTGATGAGCCAGTAGTCTAGATAAGGAAACACCCAGAATCTGTGCAGTCTCAAGTGAGTTAACACTGCTGCCAAATACTTGGTTAACATCCTGAGGGCTGTGGTGAGGCCAAAGGGCAGCACTCTGAACTGAAAATGATTGGTCCTAGCCAAAAGCAGAGGAATCTTCTGGATCACTTGTCCATTCATGTGTTAATACATGTCCTGAAGATCTATAGAGCACATCCAATCATCTTCCTCTAAGAAGGGCAGGGTAGACTGAACCAGGACTAGCTGGAATTTTGCCTGCTGAACAAACTTGTTCAGAAGACTGAGATCTAAAATTGGTCTCAAGACCCTGTCTTTTTTAGAACCCAAAAGAACCTTGAGTACAACCCAGATCTTATCTTGTCCAGTGGGACTTCTTGGATGACTCTTTATTCTAGCAGCTTTTGAAATTCCAGAGCTGCTTGATACCTCTGATTTGGTGGAACATCTGGGAGTCTTCTTCTTGATCTTGGAATGAGAATGAAGGAGATGTAGTAACCCCTGGCACTAATTTTTTGCATCCAAGTATCTGAAGTTTTTGGCCACCAAGTTCTTGAATGCAAAGAGAAGCTTCCCCAGACTGCTTCCAGAGGTAAACAATCGGGCACGTTTTCAGGTGCGCTGGTAGGGTTTCCCACAGAAAGGATCTCTGAAACCCTGATTTTGTGGGCCACCTCTGCCATGGGGTTGGTATCTTTCACTGGGGTTCCCCCCTACCCTGAGGGGAGCCACTGCCACATATGTCCTGAAAAGGTTGTTGTGATTTTTTGAACCATATCTTCCCTCTCCTCTGGTTCCGAGAGTAGAACCGTTGGAGAGCATAAAAATGTATGCCCACTGCAGATAGGGTCTTTCCATTTTTCTTGCACCTGGCTAATGTTTCTCTGACTTTGAGGCCAAACAGGTAAGATCCACCAAAAGGAGCATTGAAAGAAGAAGACTTAAATGGCTCCACAAACTCACATAAGTGCATCCAGGAATATTGCTTTATGGCAAGGCCAGAACCCACTGCCCTAGTCAACCCTTCCCTTCAGCTACATGCTCAATAATTCTCATGGATGAGTTGGAAATAGACTCCAGAGTAGCCAATTATCTTGAACCTCCTCAGATACAGCTCCAGCAAGGGTATCTGACAACTCTTTGATCAGATCCCTTTGGAGACTAGTAAAGTGTGCCATAAAATTCAAGGACCTTAAAGTGAAGGTCAGTGATGCACACACTTACTTTCTGAATCTATCCATCACCCTTGACTCTCAATTGGGAGAGGAACAGTGGAACCCTCTTCTGCAAGTTCCTTCTTGGTGACCACCAATACCACCATGGCACCTAATGCTAACCACTTAGCCCGATGCTGGTGGTCCTCTGTGCTGTAATAATTTTGTCTGGTCTCCTGGGAATTGGTCTATGGAGTCAGGGGCCTTCCAAGCCTACTGCATAATCAATTTAATAAGATCATCAGCAGGGGAGATTACCCAAGAAGTAAATGGGTGAGCACCAAAAGCCTGCAGGTGCACCGACTCCTCAGAGGTAGGGTCTTTGGGCTTCCAGTTACCCCTTTATTTCAGAATTTCCAGAATGTCTCCAAAGGACACATCTTCTGGGAGTGACCAAGAAGAACTGTCCCCATCATTGAAATCCATGTCTTCTGTGACAGATTTTTCTAGGGAATCTAAGTGATTCCTCTTACATGTCTTTTTCCAGGGCATCTCCTCAGTGGGGATCTCTTTGGAGAACTCAGAAGAAGTAGGGTCCTGTGCAGGGGTATCCTGTAGCTTTGGTGCTTGCTGCCTGGGTGTGGAGGTTGGTGGCAGCTCTGGGCAAGAGGGAGTCCGGGGAAAATACTCCAATAGTGGAGGGGCCAGCTGAGAACCTGCAGAGACCAATGCCCTCTCCATAACTTGGGAAGGGAGGTCCCCCTGAAGAGGGATGGAAGCCCAGAACTGAGAAGGACACCCTCAGAACCGTGGTCCCACCCCACTCTGAGGAACCTGCCTCTCAAGCAGGAATTGAGGAAGAACCCATGCCAGCCAAGGCTCCAAGAGTCAAGGACTGTGCTGAACAAAAAACTGGAGCAAATATGAGTCCCTTGGATCCGGCAGCAGGGCTACACCCCAGGAGCTCATCGCTTCTGATAGAACTAAGGAACTGAAAGCAGACTCTGGAACCAAAGGAGAAAAGGCTGTCAACACTGGAGCAGCTGGAACCAAAGGTATCAGAGTCGTAATCGCTAAACCCTCAGTGGAGGTCAGATGAGGAAAGTATGGTAGAGTCCTGGAAGAGAATGCCCAAACTCCAGAAGGGAGTAGAGCCTGGGAAGATACAGAAAGACCCCAAGCCACTAGGAACTGATCCACCAACCTCACAATGTCAACTTCAGTCAGACTCCTAGAGGAATGGACAGAGAAGCCTGAGGGAGATTCTGGTCTGTCTAGAAATGGGCTTGGGAGCTGTCCCACAAAGGGGTCAACTGACGGGGAATATCTTGTCCTCAGAGGGCTGATGAAACTCAATTGTGCCACCAGAGGTTTATTGATTCCAAACTTTCAAATAGTGCCATAGGGAGAGCTGATACCAAAGGGGGAACTTGAATTACCAGTACAGAGATGGCTGGCACAGAGAGCTGTGATACAGGGGTAGTTACCACAGATGGTGCTGAAGTAGTTGGTTCTGTAGATTTCTTAGGTTTAAGCTTCAGTTCCACAAGAGCTGTGGGAGTCAAAGATTTGTGTTTCGTGGCTGCTGGAGCCAAACAGAACACTATCACCGAGTGACTCCTCTTCTGTCCATGTTCCGATTTAGAAGAAGAGGGGGAGGAAGGTGAGAATATATCAGACTTGGACAGAGCCTCCTCAAAAGAAGATTTAATCAGTCGTTTTAATTATTTTCCCATTATATGAGGGCCCGGTTACTGAACACTTGACAAATTGTGCAATCTTGCTGCAGATGTACTGGCCTCAAACAGTACACACAAGAAGAATGACCATCATAGTTGGGCATCTTCCTACCACAATCTTGACATTGTTTAAATCCAGTAGTACCCTTAGATTTGTCTGCCATGTTTGTTATGGAAGGCAATTATCAACTGATAGCACTCACACACACTAAGAAGAAGCACACACACACAGAAAGGGAATGACTAAACACAATGGCAGGACAGAATTACCAAAGAAAAATAGAGAAAAGGGAAAGCACTACCAACGATGGTAGACAAGGTTACCACTAGGTAGAAACAGCACACTCACTCACAGAAAGGAAAGTGAGATAGAAAACATTAATAGAATGAAGAAAAACTGCCAAAGACAGTAGGGGAGAACACCAAAGTGTAAAGGGAGTGGGATAATGAAAAACAACTAAGGTAAAGTTGGTAGAACAATATTTAACAACAGATATGTAAAGATATATATATATATGTATATGTAAGAATAAGAAAATTTTTGAAATAAAACTATGAAAAAATTCACTTAGCTGATGAGAATTTGGCTGATGTGTCTTGTGACAAGAGCAGCAAACAAAATCTAAGGTAATGTGGAGAGGGGTATTCTGATTAGAGACTTAGCTCAAGAGTTTTTGTCTTGTGTGAGCTGTTATAACAACCAAGCTGGTTCCAAGAATCAGAACTGAGTCCCAAACGTGTAGCATAAATGAAGACTGACAACATTAGATCTATATTTCTCCTCAAGAGAACAAATCCAAGCAGCAGCAACTTTAGCATCATCTGCCGAATGTTACATCCACATACCAGTATATCTGTCATTAAAAAAAAAAATTATAAAAGCAAGAATTCAATACACAACCTTGTGGAACCCCTCTAGAGATTATGAAAAATCATTCTACTTGCCTGTTTTCTAACCATGATCTCATCTACTTCACCTGCTTCACCATAAAGAGATCTGCCCACTGTTTTGTTATTGAGTGTATTATACAACAGTGAGGAATAGAATTGTAAGTGCTATCTAGGCCTAAAGACACTAAAGTCATTGGCAACATTCTTTTAAAAGCCTCTTTTACTAGGATAAAGAGACTTTTCAAATTAGTAGAGGAAGGTTTTCCATTTGCGAAGTTTTGTTGATCTACATTTAAAACTGTCCAGCTGATGCAGTTAAAACATTTAACAGTACCTACCTTTTCAAAGTATTTTCCAACTACACGTGATAAAGTTATAGGTACATAGCTATATGGTCAATCTGCATCTCACCCATTAAATATTGGTGCCATAATAGCTGTTTCCATATCTGAAGAACATATCCATGCTGAAAAATTCCATGAAAAAGGTACAGTGCTGTGACGCCCTTGCAATGGCCCAGTAATCAAGGAGTCTCAATCCTCACCACTAACACCAGTAAGGGACGTACACATTGGAAGGATGACAAGTACACACACACAGTAAAGCACAATTTCCCTTAAGAGCACAAAGAGATCACAATCAGTCTGGGGCTGGTTTTTCCCTCTCTCTCCAGATCCCCAATAAGACTCCCCACTAGCACAGCGATAGGGTTAAGATCTCAGCCGAGGGGTCAAGCCAAAGCCTCCAGCAGCCTCTCTGTCCAACCAGTACTCTGTGTCTCTGCCCAAGTAGCTGACACATATTTGCACACTTTAAGATTTGATTTATATACAAACACAAAGACTCTCTTAGGGAAGGCTGGCACTAGTTCACTAGCTATGCCCCTCCTACTCAGATTAAAAGGTAGAAATCACTGCCACCAACCACCATTATCAGCTACTTTTTTTTTTCAAAATAATTTTTTATTTTTAAAAAAGGTGAGTAAACAAAACCATGCACATACATAAAAGTACAAGCAATGAATATGCGCAGCAATTACATACATGGATGCTTGTGACCTTGATATAAAGAGAGATGAACATAAGAACATATTTAACATGAATAAGGAAGAAGATTGCAGCCTCTTGAATTATGCATAGTATACAAATTAACAACCAAAACCCAAAAGGAACAATATATACAGTGCTACCAGTACTAAAAAAAAAAAAGAACAAACATTGTCAGTACATTAAGACTACCTATTAACAGCCCTACTAGTACTTTGCAAAAGAAGAGAGTGGCCCCATAAATAAAGAAAGAGAGTATAGGGGAAGGTTTGTAGGAAAGCCAGAGTTTAGTCGCACAGGATTATTTCAAATAGGCTTTTCCAAAGTTTACTGTAATAGACTCTCTTCTTAGGTCCATTTATGATGAATTTCTGAGCCGAGATATATTTGGTGGCCATGTCTTTGAATCCCCGCCAGCACAATTTGGTCCGATCTAACCAGTTATATGTGATGTAGAGTTTTATGAGGGAACACATCGTAATTAAAATGTGAAGATGAAGTTTAGGCAGGCCCGGGAGGTATATTTAGTATAACCGTATCCCATGAGAGAGTGGAGCTATAGTAACCCATTTTTTTGAGACGCACTTTGAGAGAACACCATAGTTTATGGGAATTCTTGCAGTGCCACATAATATGCAGTAAGTCAGCTCTCACGCCAGGACAGCATGAACAGAAAGGCGAGCTATTGGGATTAAATTTATTAATTCTTACGGGGGTATAGTAAGAGTTGTTATTCAACATCAATTGCGTATATAAGAGTTTTTTAAAGGGGGAGAGTTCTATAGTGGTTTTTATAGCTAGTAATTTTTGGTCTTCTGTAATAGGAGAGTTTTGCTCATCCCAGTACTTGGAGAATAGGCAGTTACCTTTGTAAAGTAGAGGTTGTAATAACTTGTATGACGAGGATGTTGTTTTGTTGTCATTAGCAATTGTATTGATGATTAGTTTTAATTTATCGATTAGTAGTGTATCAGGGAATATATTATTGGTTTGTGAAGAGATAAGTTCCCTAAGTTGACGGAGCATAACCGTGTATTTGTTGTTAACTTTCAGAGTTAAACGTAGCTCAGCAAGAGACAAGTTTTTATGTTTAAGGATATCCCACACTGTAAGGTCTTTAATGAGAGGGAATTCCTCGAGATCTATCATCTTGTTGTTGATCCTTAGATTGGGATTAAGATGTATTGGTTGAAGAAAAGGAAGAATAGGATGAAGATTAATGTCCTTAATCAATTTCTGAAAAGATTTAATTTGAAATTTCAATATGGGTGATATTCTTGAACTTTTCAAAGAGACGGGAGATAGAAAGGGAATAGACTTAGGATTGATTTTATTAGAGAGAATATGACCGTGCCATATCTTCAACCAAGCTGGATAGTGAGTTTGAGGTTTTCTATTCATGTTTGCAACGGACCATAGTTTATTAGAACAAATAATTATGTAATAAAGATGAAGGTTTGGAAGGCCCACCCCGCCTTTCTCTTTAGGAAGGCATAATTTGGAAAAAGAGATCCTAACGTTTTTTGGAAACCAAAGAAATTTGACCAAGGTTTTTTCAAACTGTGAGAAAAGATTGTTTGATAAAATAACATTGATTGAGCTAAATTGATACAGGAGTCTAGGCAAGATATTCATTTTCACAATAGCTACTTTAGAAAGAAATGATAGATTTAGTAATTTCCATCTTTGAAGGTCCTGGCAAATGATGGACCATGATTTAAGCAGATTATTTTGAAGCGAGGAAGCTTGGTTGTGTTCAAAATTAATGCCTAAGTATTTAAGATTGTATGAGATATTAAAGGGAGATTCAGGGAAAAAGAAAGGTTTATGAGCCTCAGGATTTATTGGGAAAATGTGTGATTTTTTGTTGTTGACTTGGTAACTTGAGGCTTCAGAAAAAATAGTAATTGCTTTTAAAATTTTTGGCAGGTCTGTGTTAGGAAATTTGAAGTAAAGGTTTAAATCATCAGCGAAGGCTGATAGAGCTACTTGTGTGTTGAGAATTTTAGGTATGGTGTGAAATGTATTTTGAGTAATATATAGAAAAAATGGTTCGATAAAAAGATTGAAGAGAAAGGGAGAAAGTGGACAGCCTTGTCTTGTACCATTGGTAATCTTAATTGAATTAGATCTTTTTTTGTTTATATATAAATAGGTGGATGAGTTTGAATAAAGAATTCTGATCATATCTGAAAAAATTTTTGGTATAGTAAAATGCGATAATGTGGTGAACAGAAAGTCCCAGTCTACCCTGTCGAATGCTTTCGACGTGTCCAGAGTCAAGGCATACAGCGGGTTTTTCTCCTTTTTAGTAAACTGAATAAGAGAGTCCAAAGTTAGTGTATTGTCCCATGTATGTCTACTGGACATAAACCCAGCTTGATCAGATGATATTAAATGTGGCATTATCTGTTTGAGTCTATTGGCTAAGATAGTAGAAAAAATTTTAATATCAACATTTATAAGCGAGATAGGTCTGTAGTTATGCGGATCGTTTTTTTCTTTGTTGTTTTTAAGTAAAAGAATTGTTTTAGAGTTGTTCCAGTGTATGTCAGAGATTCCATTTTTTATAATGTAGTTAAAGACTTCAAGAAGAATAGGGGCTATTTTGGACTAAATGTTTTGAAAAATTAGTAGTGAAGCCATCTGGACCAGGAGATTTCCCTATTTTAAGTTTATTGATGGCACTTTGAATCTCTTGAATATTAAGTGGAGCTGATAAGAGGGTTGTTTGATCCTGATTCAGAGATGGGAAGGAAATGGAGTTGAGAAATGATTCCCTCTGCGCATTAGAGGAAGTGTGCCTATTCTTGCTATAAATATCTGTATAGATGTCATAAAAAAGGTTAATTATCTCAGAGTCTGATTTATATAGCACCCCTCTGTATTGCAAAATGGAGATCGTCGGGGTGCCACTATTATTTTTGAGTATTCTAGATAGGGTTCTAGATGGGATTTGTGCCCATTCAGAATAAGTCGCAATCTGTTTTTGTTCATGTAATGAATAGTTATGTAGGTGTAGCTCACATAGTTCTTTATGTGTACCATTATCAGCTACTAATAAAGCCATTCCCAAAGGGTACCCAATCTTACTGTGTGATGTTACTATTATCCATATGGTAAGTGTGATGAAGACTTGAAGGCTATTTAGGAGTGGCTTGTACAGTATCATCAAATACATATGCAAGTATGCTAAGAGCTTAAATATCTCTATAGAAAACCAGCCACAGTTTTAATATATTTAATAATAAATAACTAAAGCACAAGACAGTACTCATTAACTCAAAACAGTGACAATAGAGTTCAGAATCACAGGAAATATTTTAAAACAACATTGCAGAACAGTCTCACAGAAATACAGAAAACATCTGGACTACTCTTGCTATATTCCTATCTATCTCTAAGAGATACTGTTCCCTAAATGTCTTACTTACAGAGCCAGAAAGATATAGATGAGAAGTGCTGAAGAAATGTTTACAGGTCCAGAACAAAATACAAAATGCACAGACTTTCTCTCTGAGATAGTTCTTAAATTAATAATACACATTACTGCTCTTTTCCAGCAGGATGCACTGTGGTTACAATCTTGAAGCTCAGTGCAGAACATATAGTTTTCTTACATTTCTAAGGCAAGCATATAAATCATATTACTATTCACAAATGACATATAATTATTTACAAAATTCTATCTAGCTGGACTGGCAGTCTTCACAAGTACAATAAACATTTTTCTCAAATTGTCCTTTATTTAAACTTGAAAAGTCCTTTAAGCTCATTAGAACTAACAGTGTAAGTACACATCATGTTGCCTCATGCCTGCTTTACACTTTCATCTCCAATATTGGGTCAACTAGCTCTCAAACAGTGGGAATCCATAATTTCAACAACACAGTTAGTATGACTATGTTGGAAGAAATGTAGGAAATATCTCTGCTATAAAACTTTTATCAGCAAGTGCTTTTCCATCATCAGTCAATACAATATTGTTGTGGTCATCCTCTTTGTGTCTTCTGATGAGCTTACATATGCTTACATGATTTCTTATTATCCTTGGTTAATGTTGCAGCCATATTTTTCTTAATCTCCTTACCTGTGTTTTAAATAGCCTATAGCCGCCCATGTGCTACTACTAATTTATTATTATTATTACTATTAGTATTATTACTGTTATTACTGGAGTTGCTGTTTTACTGGCATGCTGTACCAAATACACTTCTTTTTCCTCTCTGGCTTCTTAAGTGTTATACTTCAGCAGTAAATACTTTTCTCCTTCTTATTTTCTTTTCTTTGCCACTATTGTTTTCTGTACCAGAAATTAAGTCACCAAAGGTTTGCTGACAGAATAACGTTATATCCTTGTCATGGTCTGTCACCTCATGCAAAATAATAGGTAGTAAGGAAGTAGCAACATCACTAACACATTAGAGACAGAAGAGACAGCCATTCAGTCCAAGAAGCCAGCTGAAACCATCTTGTTCACACAAACCATTTTCAGACATTTTCTCAGATAAGGTAATTCTTCTGTTATCAGTTTTGACATACTATTTTCAAGATTATTTGCATGACTTACTGTATTGTGTGTTTAGCCAGCTGTAAAATCTCCCAAAGTCTTCTCAAGCTCGGCTTTGGCAAATCCCTTTGAAATTACAAATCTCTGTATACATTACTGCACATGTAATGAGCTACTGACATGGCTAATGCACTTGTTTGTAAAGATTTTTTTCAGTGTCTCACTGCAGAAATATAGATACAATGAAGAGCAGAGCAGTACGGAGTACACTGTGAAAGGTTCCTAAATCTTGACTACCTGCAGCTGATATGATAGGGCAAAGAAAATACTAATGTCACATCTGATATAAAAATACCCAGCAAGAAAAAGAATGACATACAAGTATGTTTAATACTAATATGCATGGCTGTCCCTCCATTCTATAATTACAAACTGCCAAAGAGAGAAAAGTCATTTTTAGATATTTTTCACAAGAGGTAAAGAAAATCATTGAATACAGTAGGGTTTAGGCGTTTTTCACTCTGTAGTAAGGATATTTTAAACTCTGACAGCCTCAGTTCAGTTCAATTTTTTGAATGATTCCATATAAAACTACACTTATTTATTTTATTTAACATTTGTTGACTGGGGATGTCCGACCAGTCTATTTTCAGAGGAGGCCTGAGGAGAAATGCTCCAGACACGTCTTTGGACCTACATTCCTTGAAAGTACAAAGTTAGGAAACATCTTCTTTTAGTTCCATAAAGGCTAGTACACTGGAAGAAAAACATTAATAGTAGTACGGAAGTTAGGTGTCCCCCCACCCAACACCATAAGTTAATGATGTTTCCCCAATGTCCTAATAACCTCATAGTAATTACAAGTCTGCAAAGATGGATCACTCTATTGCAGTTTTGCTGTACTTATGTATTTATTTTAGAGAAAAACAACAAGCTTTTCATCCAAGTGAGGTTATTCTTTAATATAAGCATCATAAAACTCAGGAATTCCATTATCTGGCATTAGAATATATCCCATAAATGTCACTTATGTAAGATCTGCAAATCTTTTCATGTTCAGTTAACTTATCAGAACAAAATTGATTTAAAGGAAAGAGGTACCATGAAATCACAGTAGGAGTGAAGGACTTACATCTTACAGAATATGTTTTTCTAAAGAATTTATACTTGATTATTGAAAAAGGCTTTCCCAGAAAGTTAAAGAATAAAGCATTTGCAAAAGTGATGAAAAGTAAATGGTAAAGACAAAAATAGAGACTTTTCAGATACAATAAAGTTCAAACGGAGGTCAAATAGTCTCTGTCTAGTGGATAAGTCTTTCTCTGGTTACAACTTTACAGCTGCAGGAAAATGGATTACCTGAGCACATTATGTCAGGTTCTACCCATATTTGTATGACTCAAGCTGACAAGATAAATATGTTTTTCTTCCTCTTTATAAATTGATTACAGTTGTGTCTTTACTTATCTGCTATAAGCTATCACATTGCAATACAAGGAAAACTGTGGTAAGATACCTGTAGAGAAGAAGAGATTAATGAAAGGTTCTTCCAAACAACAAAGCACTGAAGTTGACCCGCTTTTTTTTTCTCTACACAGTCAAGAAAGAAGAAATAGTTTAAATGTAAAAAAAACTACCAAAGGCTAACTGTTTAAAGCAAAATACTAAATAAACGTTGGATAAAATCAGTCATGTGTACATTATTCACCACTGACACTACATTTTGGGCCCATTTTTACAAACTACTGTTCATGAAGATCATAAACATGTCAAACATCTCAAAAAAACATAGCTGTCCAGGGTTGCTAGGCACTTATTTGCTTTTGACCTGTGTTTTTCTGCCTCTAAACCTGGATTTTCATCACGCATTTTATAACAATATTCTTCTCTGTATTTAATGTTGCCAGACTGCCTACCTTATGCATGCATAGTGCTGTTACCATGTAGACTCACAGCTAAGTAAGTTAAATAAAACCAAAATCAGATTTCCACCTTTGAAAATGTTTTTCTTCCTTAAATTTCCAAACTTCCAGCTACAAAACTACTCCAGGTAATGAACACAGGGCAACAAATCTCCTTGAATTATCTTTTACTTTTCTGTGTTTAGCACCCCAGTTCGTCCTCCATACAAAATTCAGTGTGACAGTGTTGCATTATGTTTCTGGACGAAGGATATGATTTAAACTTCTTGTTTGCATTGTAGCCTCCAAAATGATGGCCAGTCTACTGACTTTTTTTAAGCATGTTACTTACAGTCTTTGTTTCTTGATGCATCCATTTTGCAATCTTTTCTGTATTTCATTCTCAATTAGGAAAATATTATATTCCCTAGTCTTTCAGCATTTGTATAGAGTTAAATTACTTCCACTAACTTCTGCAGTCCAGTGTAGTGAATTATACCATCAAGGTGGTCAGATTTCCTAGCAAAATCTAAGCCCTGCTGCTATCAGAAGTAGTAAGTATGTCTCCTAATGCAATATTTATAATTTAATGCATATTTCCTAGATTTACTCTTATTAGACTTAATATTTCATTTAACAGTGTGTGTTGTATATATTTTCAGAGGATATATTGATTCTTCATAGCAAAGTTGGAGATTTTACTTCTTTCTTCTCTGTCATGTATGGGCTATTTCCAGTGGAAAACCTTGGAGAGAATATTACGAAATCATTAGAGCCATTTTTAACCACACATAGGGTCATAGGTCGTTACTACACTAATGACCATTAGGGGCTTTAGCATTTCACCAAAACCCATTTGGATTCCGAGTATCATGGCCATCTATACAAGGGGAGGGGACGTGTGTTGGTAGGGAGATAAGTAAGAGATTTGTGGGGAGATGTTAGTTAGGAAAATACTTGTCTTATTAACAGCCTCTGCTCATAAGGGACATGGGGGCCAAACTGGGGTTAAGTTTTAGATTTGCTATCCAACTGTCAAGGTTTCATTTGAATAGGATCAGGGATAAACCCCTGTTTTACATGGATGGAGAGCTTATTGCATAATGCATGGATCCTTTTGGGCAAATTGGATTCTAAAGCACATTCTGTTTATATCATAAGTAAATTTTAGATCCCTGGGTCTGGTGTGCCTGGTGCTGTTTGTTTTATGCATGTGCAACAGATCTATCAGGGATGGATATGACGAAGCCCTCTAAGCCAGGCAAAAATCTCCTCTCAGCAGCCTGTAGGAGACTGAATACAGAGACAGAGCCTTTAGGCAATCACTATAGGACAGGGTATTCATGCTGTGAATTTTGATTTTGAGAAATGTTTCTGGGCATTATAACTGTTGCGAATGTCTGGTTAGGTACATGCCAAAGGGGGGATTATACTTAATGATGCGTCTGATAAGGGCTGAGTAGAGTGGTACTATTACTTTCTTGAATCTGGTTTGGAGGATGGCCTAATGGTTAAGGTGTTCACCTTACAAACACAAGGTGCAGGGTTTGAGTCTCACAAGGGATAATTGCCTAGGCTTACAATGGCTCACAAAGGCAGTTAGCCTAGTACTAACTTATACCCTTACCTTTAAGATGGACAACATAGAAGTATTTTCTTTGTTTGTAGCTATATGTGGTCAAAAGCCACATTTTTGTCTACATATGTTACAGATCCTTTACCACTGGGATAACTCTTAGGGGTGTTTTATCGATGGAGTAAGTAACTTGGGTTGACATATATATATATATATATATATATATATATATATATATATATATATATGGGTCCCTATGACTTCGTCGACAATTCATTTGACTGACACTCATTTCGTCGACAGTTCATTTGGTCGACAGAAAGATGTGCCCCCTTCCCCAATGTTAGGTGGGGGGCTTCACCCCCACCCCCCCTAACTATATATATCAACTCCAGGGTTGCACAACATTGGGGAAGGGGGCACATCTTTCTGTCGACCAAATGAACTGTCGACGAAATGAGTGTCAGTCAAATGAATTGTCGACGAAGTCATAGGGACCCATATATATATATATATATATATATATATATATATATATATATATAAATAAAAATGTAAATGTTTGTTTGTTCAAAATCTTAAATCTCCGAAAGTTCTTCACCGAATGCTTTGAAATTTCCACACAATGTTGTATTTGAATACGCGCGTGTTTTTATATACCTCTATTACGCATTCAAATACGTGCATGTTTTTATATACCTACTTTGGATTCTATATATTTGTATACAAATATGCAATTTTATATTTTTTTGTTATAACTTTCTTACTTCTTTTTCAGTGCAATCGATCTGCTTTAGTTCATCCAAATAATGCCTCGCAGAAGATCAAACTTAGGTCATTGTACTCGCGGAGCGGAAGCAGTGCGACAAGTAATTACAAATCAAACTGAGGAAGAATGGGCATCAGTGAATGAGTGATACAAACAAAGAATGGCTCAAATACGTGCCGAGGAAGCAGCAGAGCGACGTGCAGCCAGACTTGAGGATGCATGGTTGTGAGCACGACAATCGTGTTCTGCAGCTTCAGATCTGCGTCGTTCTCCTCGATTGACACCAGCGGACGAAATAAATGCTTGCCTGAAATACTCTACTTTGTGGCAACATGTAAAGACATTAAAATTAACTACAAATATGCATGTCCAGCTGCAAAATGATCGATCAGCTGAGATATGCTCACATCAATTGCTGGAAATTGGGAACAGAAAGGTGCCGGTTGATCTCAGAATGAATTTCATTGCTTTATAACTTCTGCAATTTAGTGACATCAAAAGAAGAATTGGTTGAAAAAGTATTTCCCAATATTCAAACCAATTATAAGAATCACGATTGGCTGACTGAACGAGCTATTCTTGCAGCCAAGAACAAAGACGTCTACGAATTAACAATATTTTTCAGTCTAACATTCAAAGTGAGGCAGTCACATACAAGTCCGTCAACACTATTTTGGAAGCAGATGAAGCGGTTAATTATCCAACAGAATTTTTGAATTCACTTGATCTGCCAGGGATACCACCGCACGTACTGCAATTGAAAATCGGCATGCCAATTATCATGTTGAGAAATATCAACCAGCCAAAGCTTTGCAAGGGCACGTGGCTTGCAGTAAAAAAATAAATGAGCAACGTCATAGAAGCAACAATCTTGATAGGACCTTTCAAAGGTGAAGATGTCCTCATTCCTCGCATCCCTATGATTCCAACGGATATGCCATTTCAATTTAAGAGATTGCAATTCCCAATTCGATTGACGTTTGCAATCACCATCAACAAAGCTCAGGGCCAATCTTTAGAATTGTGCGGTTTAGATCTACACACGGATTGCTTCTCACATGGACAATTATATGTTGCGTGTTATAGAGTTGGCAAACCAGACAATCTCTATATCTGCACAGACAATGGAACAACAAAAAATATTGTATACCCACAAGCATTGTAAAATTAAACATATTAGAAACGTGTGCTTTCTCTTTTCTTTCTTTTCCATTTAACCAGACTGAGCCACAGCAACGCGTGGCCGGGTACAGCTAGTATATATATATATATATATATATATATATATATATATATATATATATATATACATATATATATATATATATATATATACATATATATATATATAGATAAATATATATGTGTGTGTGTGTGTGTGTGTGAGTGTGAATGTGTGTGTGTATGTGAGTATGGAATAACTCTTGCTTTTCTGGCCCAGATTATGACTGGAACAGTTTAGAGAAGGACTGGAACACATAACTATAATAAATAAATACATTTTAAAATATAAACTCATTCATTAGCCAGTCTTTTATTCACAAACTGTGATTATGTGTTCCATTTTAAATGTTAACATTTTCAATATTCTATAAAAGTGTGCTTAAAGTTTGTGTGAGCAATGCCTACAAATCACCACTAAGTAAGAAATATAGTGTGCTAGTCAACATGATAGCCTACCCATCCCACAGAACAATAACAAAAATAAATGCTAAGAAAGTAAGACAATTACATTGATGTCCATGAATCAATAATGACAATTTATTCCTACAAATATTACTTGGAATTTGTTTGCAATAATATAGATTAGTATTTATTTGCAGTCAGAAAAGTTTCTCTTATTATCAAACACTTAAATTTGAAAGCTGCAGGATATTGTAGCCAGATGATATTAAAACAGTATGCTTCCCTATTACATCATTGACCTGAGAATTACAGGGGATTTTTGCAGAGATATTTTTTGTGAGATAATCACATGGAACATGCATTAGAATTTGGAATAAATGTCCCTGCCTATGAATTGTATTACTTCAATGAATGGTGTTTTCATGGGTATGTACCATAACACTGCTTGTTTACAGACTTCCATCCTGCCAGTAAGAAAGCTAGCTACCTTCATTTTTTTAACAATGTGTCTGATTTTAATATCATATTTCTAACAGTTAATAAAAGGTGTGCATACGTAGCAGGTACAATTCAGTACATCCAGCAGACTGTGTAAAGAAGATCCCTTAGGACTAAAGCAGATTACTGCATTTGGGCCAATCTGTGCTTAATACGGTGGATGAATAGTGCTGAAGGGCAGTTTCTATCTTTACCTAATCTTTAAATCCCAGAGACCTCATTTTAGTAAATTACATCTCCCAGCAAGGACTGGAAGCCTCTCTGGCTTATTCTTTTTAATCTAGATCTACATCAGGAGCATAACTATTACACACCCTTCACCAAGCTATACTCTCCTGAATTCAGACAATGGTTTTAACTTCTCCCTCAGTGCAACAGCTGTAAGCAATAGAACATGTGAAGACTGTTAAATATGTTTGTGTGTGTGTGTGTGTGTGTGTGTGTGTGTGTGTGTGTCTTCTGAAAATGAAAGGATACCATTGTCTATTTGAATCACCATTATATACTGACCTCCCTTTGAAAGGAAGAATGTGAGAATCAGCAGCAGTGTAAGGTTTACAGTAAAGCAACATTTTAAAAATGTGGCCCAGAAATGAAAGAACAGTTTTAATTTTGTGATATGCAAAATAGAGCTTAAACAAATTGATATAAATATAATACAGTTTAATGAATAACTCATGACAGAATAGGATACCCTGTCAAAATCATGAGCAATGGAATTCTATATTCATAAAATAATTTTTTGGGTTTACAAAAGCTGTTGATTAGAACTACTGAATGGTGCATATAAGAGGGAGCTGCAAGCTCTTAAATTTTCAGAGAAGCCATTCAGATTCAGAAACTAGCCCCACTGAATAGGCCTAGTTAAGAATCCTTATTATAGCTGCATAATCCACTTGGGTTTTCTCTAAAAGAACAGCCTGAGTCATATTCCTTTAAATCCATAAGTTACTGAAGGCTGTAGTGCATGGACCACACAGGCTGAGAGAAGGGCATCAGTATGTACTCACAGACTATTTAGGTTTCTCCATAACACAAAAAAGGATAATGACTGTTCAGAGCATTAACCTTACTCAGCTTTTACTAACTACATATATTGATCCAAAGCATTCAAGCATTTTATCATTTTTAGCAAACCAAACCGACTATTGAATACAAAAAAATGCCTGTGGAATATGAACAAGCACCAACACTATTTATTGCTCAAATAATAGTCAAACAACTTTTAATAAATAAAATCACAGATAAGTGCTTTCATCTAATAGTGACCTAGACTTCATCGGATAAAATACAGCTTTCCTGAAACTTTTTTAAATACTCATTACAAAGTCACATGATAATGCCATACCTCATATACATCATATCATTTAAAGTGATATACAACCTAATAGCTTAAGCTGCCCTAACTTATCTTCCTTTATTAATTAATTAGATATATATCCATGTTTAAAATCTTTTTTATTTATTTTATTTTTATTTTACATTAATACCTTGATTTCCCCCCGGCTGCTGTGTGTGTTTTGGCCCTAGCGTCGTTCTTACTCTGTAAGGTTTTCTAAATTATTTTTTATTGAATGTCTGCCTTCTGATACAACATTACTGTGTGTTCCATATGCTATATGTCAATTGTGCTCTTTCATTGTGTATATTCCTGATTTTTGTGGTGTTGTTTTGGCTGCCTTATCTGGCTACTTTTATCAAACGCCCAGCTACTCCGTGGGCGATCCATGCGGTCCTGTTGTACGCCTCCTATTTCTATGAGTAACGTAGTTTATCTGAAGGTTGATAGTCCTTGCTAATCTCCCTACCTTGTCTTAATTCTTTTGGTATTTTCCCTCCAATGACGGGTGATTTTTTTCTGCCCTATGCTTTCCTCCAAGATTACTTTTTAGTTACTTAAACCTAGGTTCTTGCAGCTGCTGAAATGATATTAAGAAGCCTTGCTATTTGCACGGAGTACTGCTTGAACCCTCTCTACAATTAAAGACCTGAGTTTAACGCTGCTCTGTACAATGACTACTTGAAGGGTTTATTAGCATGTTAAGCTGCCTCCTCTGGCAGTAAACAGTCGTTGTCACCTTAGTATGTCCATGGTCTCAGAGATCATCCGAGGCTTAGCTGTGTGATACAGGCACTAATATTTAAGCAACAACATTAATTTCATAATGTTCTCTATGTGCTACTTAACACAGTGTTTCATATCTTTGCCGGAATAGCTGAGGGATGCAAATGCTAATGTTGTCAACATATTTAATTTGAAGTGTTTTTCAACGTCCTACATAAGTCTGTGTCTCCTCTTCGTAGCGTTTTCTATGGCTACATAACAATTGGTTTCCCATTTGTAATGATAGTGATACTTAGTGCTAATTATTTTAAGTCACACAATTTGTTTTTAGGATGCTTGATATCCTTTTATTATATTTAGCCTAGTTCGGTGTCAGGACTGAAGGATTCCTTGCTTCCCGCAAAAATTCTACCCCGACTCCAGCGTTGCTTATTGTGTGGAGGCTGTGCCTACAACACCCTGGTGACCCTGTTTCACTAGAATGGACCAAGTAGCAATATCTATGCATACTGTTTAAATTCTGATGTGGTAACCATGCTATTTATTCTATGTATATAATTGTGCTTAGATTGCCGTTTCACTGCTATTGTATTGCATTTGAAGTGCTGTTATAGTTCGCTATACTACTGCTATAACCAGGTTTTCTTTTTAAAAAAGCATTGTAGTGTGACCGCTTAGAAACTGTTTTAAACTTGTCTCTTATATGATACTCTGTACTGTTAAATGATACATATTATGCAATAGTAGTATGCTTAGTTACCTGGCAGTACCTTCCAAGTGATTAGCCATAACTGTGAGTAGGCACTGAATTATTTGTGTTCTCTATGCCATTAACTATTTTAGGACTGCTTTTCATTTTTTCTAATTCCCTCTACATTCTCCTGTCACTACCACTCCAGGCTTGAAACTACTACCTAAAAGTTGAATATTTAATAAACTAATTAATCGGTGGAAGGACCCCCAGCAAACAAATCCTCAAAGCTCATCCAAAGCAAAGAACTTGCCATCCTACCTAGTACCCTGTTCTCCAGGAGGCAAGAAAGTATGTGTTTTTATACATTAGCTGTAAAACTGCATATTTGCCTATCCCTACTGTATGTATATAACCTTATGACCTAGCCAAACCACTTAGCAGCCTTACTCCCTTCTACACCTCTCACTATTTTCACTGTTTCCCTTTGCTTGGACTGTCTCTTGCTCTTTGTTACTTTGTTTCCTCCTTTTGTGTTGTCTCCTGCACCTTCCTACCCTCAGAATCCCTCGCAAACCCTGTTATCTTCCATATCTACCTGCTCACCTCTACTGTACTGTCCCACTTTGCGCACTCGATGGCACCCTAAACTAGGACATCTCCCTTTACTTTCTTCTTCTCTCTCCCTTGTTGCCCCAAGCACGCCACAGTAGACCTTGTTCCCTCTTTTGGCCATCCTTGCTCTCCTCATACTTTACTTCTACTTTTCAGTGCTACTTCACTCCCACATCCTTTATTTCCTTGCTTTTCCTCCCCCCACACCTACTCTTCATATCTGCAGCTCTCAGCAGTCGGTAGTTCTCTGATTGTTTTTTGCTGCCACTAATCGCTTTCTTGCTCTACCCGCTCCGTTCGCCTTACGGGCTCACTCCGCTCCCCTACCCTACCCCCAATTCCCACCCACCCCCACTACTCCTAACCTTATACTCATGCAACCACACCCCTTCTCCTCCTCAGCCAATCATGACCCACTTCCTCTTAGCACTCCCACCTACTACCTTTTGTACATCTTAATTACTTAATTTGACCTTATTTATATAACACACCCTAACCTCTTTCTTAGCTTACACCATATTACTTTTATTTTCAGCTAAGTATTAAATCCATCTTACTTCACTTATAAGTACCTTTATCCTTTAACCTACGCTATCTCACACCACTTTTCCTCCTTTCTCCCTCCATCTCCCTTATTTACTTCACTCCTCTATCCTTCCTTCACTTATAACACATCTATACCTCCACATGGACCCAACACATAAATTCTTCTACCCATATATACTACTCTTAACAACAACTCTTGCTTCTCTTACAATACCTTACACATTAACCTCATTTGAACATATTTCTCTTCAAGAACATCTCCACCCCCTTCAAGGAACTCTATCACTCTCTCTTGATAACTATCTCAACCATATTAACATAACCTCTACCTCCATTTATATACTTCAAAAGTATCACAGATCTACCCATATTACTTACATTCTTACCAAAAAAAACCACAAATTATTATGATAAAATCTACAAGTTTATACACTATCCACAACCACTCCCACTACTAGATGGTGACATTCATCCTAACCCAGGCCCCAATACTGCCATTACCAAAAAGCCCCTCAACCTAACTACTTCAAATATCTTTTCACCAAATAGACCACCTAATTCCCTCCTAATCGCTCACCTTAACATCCACAGCATTAACAATAAAACTTCCCACCTACATGCACTCCTAGATGTTCACTCATTTGATATTCTCTGTCTTTCTGAAACATGGCTAAAGCCCTCTGCTCTCGACCAGGAAATCACCCCTCCAGGATATAACATCCTGAGATGTGATCGGAGCACCAAAAAAGGTGGTGGAGTAGCCATTTTGTATAAATCTGAACTACAACTTTCACCCTCCAATTTGTCACTTCCCTCAGTTCCCAACTCAGAAACCCTCAGTGCAAAACTACAAATCAATAACTCCAAATCTATCTATATAATCTGCACTTACCTCCCCCCTGGAAATAACATCAATACTCTAAAAAACGTACTTAGTTACCTCACTTCCCACCTACCCCAAGAAACCATTATCTTAGGAGACTATAACATAGACTGGAAAACCTGTAATTCTCCCAATCCTGCCAACCACATACATATCTATGGATTTACACAAATAATAACCACTCCTACTAGAATCCATAAACAAAACAATAAAGAAACCATCTTAGACTGGATCCTTCTAAATAGTCATCTTGATTCTTATAAGCCAGGAACTCTCCCAGATGATATGAGTGACCACATGCTAACCTACATCATCAAACAAAAATCTTATACCCCCAACACAAATATTTTTAAAACCTCCCACTCCAAAAAATACTTTAATCCAGAGAGCTTCCAAAACGAATTCATAGCATGTGACTGGTCTCCTATGTTTCATCTTGAAATTGATGAAGCAATAACCTACTTCAATACTAGATATCTCCAAATACTAGACTACCATGCTCCCTCTCGCTCTTCCCGCATAAGAACCAGAACTGCCCCCTGGCTCACAAAGGCAACCAAGCAAAAGATCCTTCTCAGAAATAAAATTTGGGCCAAATGGAGAACCTCCAGAAACCCAACAGATCACCTCTACTTTAAACAGTTACGAAATGCAACTATGAAGGACATTCTCAAAGACAAAAAAGACTATTACTTCCACCTACAACAAACCCACCATCAACACCCCCAAAAATTCTAGTCTAGCATTAACAAACTTCTTCAACCAGGACTCTCTAAAACTCCTGACCCTACAGGTTTCGACCATAATAACTCTAACCAAATTCCTGATGCCTTTAACCACTATTTTACTGAAGCCATCCTATCCCTAGTTAACACATTACATACCACCTCCACCTTCCCATCAAATACACCTAATACCTCATCACCTACCTTCCATATACACCTAGTACCTACATCCCTCATTGGTAACCTCCTTCAAAAGCTCAAGCCATGCACCCCCTCCACAGATTGTCTTCCAGACGAATACCTACAAATCGCAGCTAAAGCCATAGCCTACCCCGTCTCCATACTTATAAATAGAACAATTTCAGAAAGCAAAATCCCTTCTCTGTGGAAGATCTCCCATATAATCCCTTTACACAAAGGTGGGTCTTCAACTGAGCTTTCTAACTTTCAGCCTATTGCCTCACTCTCTCCATGAGCTCAAATAATGGAGAAATGTATACACCGACAACTGCTTGACTACCTACTACAAAATAATCTACTTGCCAATTGCCAACATGGTTTTAGGCCCTACCATAGCACAACAACTGCCCTGCTATCCTTCTCAGACTCTATAAACAAAAATTGTAACAATAACTAATTTTCTTCTGCTCTTTTCATAGACCTCTCAAAAGCATTTGATATGGTAAACCATACCATACTTATCAACATTCTAAAAGCCCAATCACTTGACCCGCAAGCATTACAATGGTTTATATCCTATCTACAAGATAGACAGCAAGCAGTTCTCTGGAATCATAATATTTCTTCATTCCTCTCTGTAAACATTGGAGTACCACAGGGCTCTATTCTAGGACCACTTCTATTTTCTCTGTTAATCAATGATCTACATACTAGTATTTCTCAAGCCACCTGTATACAGTATGCAGATGACTCTACCTTAATTTGTTCAGCCAAGTCCATAACCTCTCTCCAATCCCTCACCCAAACAGTATTTAACAGTGTTGAGAACTGGTTCACAAAACACTGCCTTCTTCTCAACTCCAAGAAAACTAAACTATTGCTGTTTTCTCCTACTCACAAGTCACCTCAGCCACACTTCACATTAACCTCTAACAATGGAACTATCATATCCCCTGACACTACAACCCGCCTGCTGGGTGTTACAATAGACAACAACCTTAGCTACAATGACCATATTAATTCCACTATAAAGACTGTTAACAAAAAACTAGGGACCTTATACAGAATAAAATTCTTCCTTACCCCTGCAGCCAAAATTACTATAGCCCAAACCCATCTAATCTCTACCCTGTTCTATGCTTCTGCTATATATACTAATCTTTCTAAAAACAACCTTTCCAAACTCTCCACCAGCTATAATAACATAGCCAGATTTGCTACTGGTACCCCATATAGAACTCATCATTGCCACAACCTCAAACAACTGGGTTGGTTAGAACTACAAAACCAACTACTTTTTCAACAACTTATCTCCCATAAGATACTCTACTACCCCAACCATACCCCTATACTCACTAATATCATCTCCCCTTACAAAAACCTTGCAACCCTACGTTCAACAAATAAACTTCAAATCTCTTCCATTAAATCCAACAACAAAGCTGGGGACTCACTCTTCACAAACACCGTAGGAAAGAGCTGGAACCATCTTCCTTCTGAACTTTCCAACCTTACTTCTACTCTACTTTATAAGAAGCATCTTAAAGAATATCTTAAATCCCACTGGCTTTGCCCCTGCTCTAACCCTGACTCATATCTCTTGCACATCCTGCTCTTTCTCAGAAAAAAAAATATATATTTTTTTTTCCTATTTTTTTTGTTTCTACTCATGGTATTTTATTCTAGCCTAAATGTTTCTAAATAACTCTGCTTAACCCTATCTTTTAATGTAAACATTGTATCAATTTTAATTTTAATTTTACTGCATTGTTGTCATTATTGCTGCTTGGAGCTTTTCTCCCTGAGCCTCTACTGAAAATGGACATGTATCCAGTTAGACTAGCCCGGTCAACAAATGTAAAATAAAATAAAATAAATAAATATTTAAAATCCCACTTGTTATCACTGCATCTTAATAATGAAAAATACACAGGATGTCCATTACCTACATGACCACTTTTCTTCCAAATACCCTTATATTGTCTACTTCAAATAAGGGATCAAAGCTACACTCTTAGAAGCAGCCAAGAAAACACCCTCATACTTGTACAGACAAGGTTTAAGCTTACAGATCGAAAAAAAAAAAAAGTTCTCCAGAATGGGATCTGTCACATCAGAAAAACACGAAATCTTGTAGAAACAGAATCCAAACAAAACTCCGATGTCACCACAGGTTAAAATTTATTAGGAAGCTTTCAGGTCTACACCCTTCATCAGCACATAATCAGACTAACATTCTCCGCATTTAAATAGAAGGACAAATTCAGTCACATGATAAGCCAGCCATACAAAAACACAATGCTAACACCTTATTTGCATAAAAAATATATAAAAACATATGTATATAAACTATATAAGAAACAGCATCTATAAAAAGAATACATTCAAAAAAATCCCTAAAACCTATATATATAACATAAGGTCACAAAATCTCCTTACAGGATGATATATAATACAAAGATATATTTTGCAAAAATACATCATAAGCTTTCTTTTTGTCGCTTAATTAAAACTGGTTTCAAACTAACAGTGCTGTTCAAGCCGGGTGGTTTATCAGCTTGCAACCGGACTATCCATTCATATTCTCTTAGCTGTAAATAATTATCAATATCACCACCCCTAATTCCTAATGTTAATTCAGAGACAGCCCTAAACTTAAAACTATGCGCAGGGAAGTCCAGTATATGCCTAAACAGCCCATTAGTTTCAACCTTTCTTCTTATTTCGGACTTGTGTTCTATTATTCTACTTTTTAACTTCCTTGTAGTGTTTCCTACATAAAATACATTACATTGTGAGCAAGTTGCTAAATAAACTAAATTAGTTGTATTACAATCAGCTCTACAATGAAAAGTGAAACATTCTTTAGATACAGGTTGCTGATAATCTCCTGTTGTTTCAAAAATATCAGCACAACAAGTGCAGTTCAGGCATTTATATGTACCTGCTTTAGCCCATACCATTGCTGTCTCATTATTAAAATCCTTAAAACACAGCATCTGTTTCATTGTCTGACCATTCCTAAAACAGAAGTTAGGTTTAAAACCTATAATCTCTTTCAATTCAGACTGGGCCATTAATATAACCCAATACTTCTCTATAATTTTACAAACTTCCTTGGTGTTATTATTATAAGTAGTAATGAATCTTACAATATTATCTTTCTTTAGTAATCTTTCTCCCTGACCTACTAACACAGGATCTAAGCGCCCATTAGTCAAGGAACCAAAGACGGGTTTGTAAACATCATTACGCCTATGTTTTCTATGCAAATAAGGTGTTAGCATTGTGTTTTTGTATGGCTGACTTATCATGTGACTGAATTTGTCCTTCTATTTAAATGCGGAGAATGTTAGTCTGATTATGTGCTGATGAAGGGTGTAGAGCTGAAATCTGCCACATCAAACCAACTATCCAAGTAAAAAAAAAAAACTATAAAAATTTGGAAGGATAGAAAAGAAATCTTAAGCAGCATGTACAGAATGAATTTCAATGCAACTGCTTTCTAGACCATGACTAACAACTGCTACGTTATAGACTGCTTAAAAAAACTTCCCTCCTACATATACATATTGTAAATTTTGTAACACAAATTCCAATATGCAAAATTAACATTATATGTGATAATATACATTAACATCTGTGATTTTTTATTTGTAGTTTTTCAGATTATACTTACATTAATATTTCTTACTGTAATCGCTGATGTAATTTCCAAATCTTGAATTGCATTTATTGCTATACACTTTTTACATAAGTTATGGGTGAAATGGGTCAGCAGACCAGTATACATATCCAGTTACCAAACAGCAAATTAATAAGAATCCAAAACACCAAATAGCAGCATCTCACACATTCATCTAAGGCTTCAGTATACCATGGATTAGTGACAATCTTAACTATATCTCCAAAGTTAACCTAAGTAGAACATTACTGATTCTTAGAGCTCAAGCACACTGGTTTGTGACAAAAGGTCCATATTTGGAATTAATAAAAGGCAGTGTTTTGCTGTTTCACATTATCAAGTGGTGCGTCCACATTCTGTTCTTTGATAGTCTCACAAACTGCAATTGTAGCTATTTTTCTCTGATTGGTTAGAATTGAAGTTTGTGAGACAATCATCAGAGAGGAAATGGGGCCAATCCTGGAACAGCTTCCTTAGATGAAGTAACCAGTCACAAAGGTTTCAGGCCACTGCAATGGTTTGAGAAAGGATATCATAGACACTTTATTCTCTTTGTTTTGTTTTTAGAAATGGAAGAAAGAATATATAGACCACTAGGCAGTCCAGGCACAGGTGTTGTTCACATGTGTTTGCTGCAGCAAAACAATGGATTTGTTATATTGCCTGCTGCAATTTGTGAGGACATAGTAACATAGACATAGACCCATAGACATGCTGGAGCTGCAGTTTTGATTTGGAACTAGGTTAGATTATAGCAATAACCCACGCCTGGGTGTGGGTAATGCTGGATTTACCCACGGTTGGCGTGGTTTGGTCCCGAGGGCGAAGCCCAAGGGACCAAACAAAGCCGACCGTGGGTAAATACAGCATTACCCACACCCAGAAGTGGGTTATTGCTATTATACCATGACATTATTTAAGAAAAGAAACTATTACTTTTCTTAAATAATGGCATAGTATAATGCCTGTTTACTGCCCTTCCGCAGATGTCTGGCATCCGCGGCAGTTCTGATGTACTGCGCGCCTGCGCAGTACATCAGAGCTGTGGGCAAAAGCAATGGAGAAAGCAAGATCTCCGTTGCTTTTTTTTTACTGTTTTCGCTATGTTGAATGGGTTTAACATAGCGAGTCAGTTTTAAAATAAGAAACGGAGATGTCCGTTGCTTATTTTAAAACTGTCTCGCTATGTTAAACCCATTTAACATAGCGAAACAGTAAAAAAAGCAACGGAGATCTTGCTTTCTCCATTGCTTTTTTTTTAAAACCTGTCTCGCTATGTTAAATGGGTTTAGCATTAGCGAGACAGCTTTAAAATAAGCAACGGAGATCTCCGTTGCTTATTTTAAAGCTGTCTCACTATGTTAAACCCATTTAACATAGCGAGACAGTGTTTTAAAAGTAGAGTTATACTAATGGAAAAAATTCCGGGCGACCAGACCTTTTTCCATTAGTATAACTCGATTTACAATGTGCACGCTGGCCAATCAGCGTGCAAGTTTTGGGGGGGTCATGGTATAATATCTTTGTTGTGCCACTTACTGCAGACTGTTTACTTATTCTTTTTTTTATTTTCTGCTTAGGCTGCTGGAATTGGTTGGACTGTCTGACTGGGATAAAAGCTGAATAGCTGCAGTCAGCTAGTTTGAAAGGTAAGTCATTTTCATGGCTGAACATTTTAGTTGGCGGAGTCATCTGGAATGTGTAGCTATACCCAATTTGTGCTATCCCTGATTTTGAATCATATTTGTTCTGCTCCCGTTATTTATTTATTTATTTTTAAAGTTTTTGGCTTTTGAAGAGAATTACACTCATATAAAAATGATCCCTGATTTTTACCATTGTCAAACACAGCAGTTAGCTTTGTTTTTACAATTTGCAGAGGTTTTCTGGAGTATTGCATCATAGCTATCATATGAGAAAGTATAGGGCCAGAAAGGTAACATGAGGATGGTTAGTGGATGGATTCCCAGTGTTAGAAGTGGAGGGAAAATAGGCCTGAACTCCTCATAGGTTCAAAGGTAAGTACTAGGCAGGCCAATTTCAGCTAAAGGTGAGAATTAAGGACTGTGCCCTGCATCTGGGAGGTAAATGCTTTAACCATTCTGCCAGCACCTCCACCTCAGTGGTACAAGAAGAGTAACAGAATATAAAATAAATATATTAATGGTTAGTTAGTTGAAACTAGAAATTGCTAAGGCACCGAAGTCAAATAACATTAGGTGAGACCATGAAAAGAAGATAGGCTAATGTATATAGCCAGGTATCAAGAAGTGAGGCAATAGAAGTTAGGCTAAATGATTAATACAGCAGTGTGACAGCTGAGAAAGGAAGATAGCACAGCCAAGGCAGGGATAGCAGACAGAAAGTACTGGAGTGGGGGTCTATAATTTGAAGATTAGGACAGATAGAAAACATAGTGGAGTAAGCCTTCTAATTTAGTGTTTGCTACTAATGGGTATAGGATGTGTAGTATGTGAGCAATGAAAATGTTCTAAAACTACAAAATATAAAATTTGCTGAATATGAGATTAATATGTATATAATGTATGAGACGACTACATTTCAATCTATTAAAAATGTCACAATGCTCAAATGATTTCTGTACTTTTATGGCATAAAGTTTTGACAATTGTATGTCTTTCTCAGTGTTGATGTGTGAGGACTTCAGTGAAAAATATATAGAGAAAATTATTTCTTGATTTTATTAGCTCCCTTGTGAATCCTTTTTGTTTCATTTTCTCAACTATCGCTGACTCCAGTTGCTTACAGAATATTCCTATTTGTTTTCTGTAGAACCCGTATACATTTTGCAATAAGATAAATTTAGTATTTTAAGTCTTCTATTTTACAAGAAGAAGTGCTAAATGTTGCATATTGTTCATGCTTTTCTATGCTTTGGTCAGGAAAATACAGAACAAAAGCTGTGTGGTAATCGTTGATGCTATTTATATATGTATTATGTATGCATGTATTTCTTTTATTCTATTTTACTTTATTTCATTTCATTTCATTTTCCTTATGCTTTGTTGACTGGGTTAGTCCTACCTGATCACAGGTCACTTTTCAGTGAAGATTTGAGATGCTACTCATACAGACCAGGGTAAATTTGGAAAAGTAACAGGAGAACATCTCTTACTATTTCTGAACTCTCTCCTCATGCAAAGGCATCTGAGGAGGTGTTGAAAGAATGGAGGAGAGGAGTTCAGGTGAAAATGATTGCAATGCTTTTGTCAGATTATTAACATCTACAACAGTAATATCTATTCTACAGTGTTCTTGTTATTTTACTGTTATGAATGTTGTTTGTAATATTCTTATTCTGTCTTGTCTTCATGGCCTGGGATATGGCTGCAAAGCGTCCATGGATCAGCCCATCTATCAAATTAAATAAATAAGTAAATATAACAGAACTTTCCTTAGATGGTCTTACAGATTTTGCTCTTATAAAGATGATGGAAGAGCCAGAACCTAACAATGATATTGCCCTTTCCTGGAGAGAGACCATGGAGAAGTCTGCTCCTATAGAGCAGGTTTATTCTTCTGTATCACAGAAGTATGAGGAGACATTTCATCCAGTAAAGAACTATACCATGAATACATGGACATGTCCATAGTAATGAACACTGTACCTAAAACGTATGATGCCGTTGCTGATGGAAGAAGTACAGAAAAACCAAAACATTTATCATCTACAGGTCTGTATCATACACAGAGAGGAAAATGTACTGACTGGTACAAAGTGTGTGATTCAGCCTTATCTCCGTTGGGTTTGATTACTGATAATGTAAAAACATTTATATATTTGTGCAATGAGATGATTGATGAACTCACGTTAGACCCCCATGATATGGTTTGTGATGAAAGGAGATACTGTCAGCACAGCTAGCTGCAATTTTGTAAATAATTATATGTCATTGGTGAATATTGAAATGATTTATATCAGATGTTTGTGTTACAAATGTATTATAACTGTATGCTGTGTACATCAAACTGCTCAATACAGATGTTTGTGTTGGAAAGGTATTTTGAAAAGTGCCTGTGCTTAAAATGTATCCACAGCATGCCCTACTGGAAGAAAACAGAAAAGTACATGCACTGTTGTAACTGTTTAAATGTATATGTCAACAGAAAAAAAACTGGAGGGTTAACTTCAGTCCAGCAAACTTTAAAAAAATAGCTGAAATTAAATTACTTTATAGGCTATATAAGAAAGAGACTATCTCTCAGGTTTTCAATGCAGCTAGGGAGACATAATATGTACTAGGAAGCTTTCTGTATTATCCTTGGAGTGAATTAATTGCTACTTTTGTAGCATATAGGAATGCAATTGTTTTATGATGCCCAGCATCTACCAAAGATCTGAGTAAAAGCCCTTGTCTGTATACTTTTACAGGTAGATGTTAAAAGCTGCCAGCTTCTAGCAATGGAGGTTTTGGCCTGGGAACTAGAAGTCAGATGAACAGAAGTAATGTCATTCTGCAAGCTATCCCAACAGTAATATTTTATATATTAATTTGAGAAGTCTCTTAGTGAGACAGAGCATTCATATTCTGTATTAGACCTGACAACAAGAAGACCCATTCACCACACATCTGCCGTGCTCTTATGAAGTAAGTTTCTAGGGAAGAGTATAATTCCCTTACATTCAGTTAGGAGTATAATGAAGCTTAGTTTAGATACTTTAATTTGTTTTATTTATATGTTTGAAAGGGTATGTAAACAGTATTATGTTGACAAAGGGCTCTGGGTATGGTTCCTGACCCCCTTAGTCCATGGTAATGCTGTAACTGCTGTTTCTAAATTGTTTGATACTGATTGCTTAAATTAATGATACATTTAAAAATGTTTTATTATAGTGTTTTAAGTTAATACCTGAAGCTTATAGAAAAAAGATTTGAAAGAATGGACGCAAGGCAGGTGAAAGTATGTGTGAATAAATTGCTGACTTAAGCACTTATTTTCATAGGTGGGTGAGTGGGTGTCAGATCACTACTTTTGAAGGGCTGACAGATGTTTTGGTGAGGGAACAAGACATTATCACTTTGCTTGAGGACATAAGAATCTGGTTGCTAGACAGAGAATCCCACACCATAAATGAGTTGTGGAAAAAGGGTGACCTACACCTAGCAAGCAGGGCATCACTGCACAGGAAAGGGATACCCAGTGCTGCACATGGGTATTTGGGAACCCATGGTTGGCAGCCTAAACTGCCCCAACAGAGTCTGCCAGTAACAGGAGTATCCACTAGTTCAGGTACACGGCCAGGGTCAAGAGTTAAATCTTTTAAATGTAACCAGTGGGGCCATGTAGCATACAGATGTCCATGGAGGCAAGGTGGGGAACAACAAGTAGGGTAGCCAGCAAGTGGGAATGGCAGAATGCCAGCAGAAAGTTGTCTGGTGACAACAAGTGTAGTAAACTACCAGAAGAGGGTATATCCTATCCTAGTAGATGTGAAACAGGCCACTGCTAAGAGGGACGCTTTCTCTGACCTAACCATTGTGAATCCTATAATGGTTAAAGAAGAGCACTATTTGCTTGGGCAATCTACTCCAGTCAGAGCTTTAGGAGGAACCCCATTCCAAATACCTTTGGCTAGGGTTCACCTTGACTGGGAGGGTGGAAAAGGAAGTAAGGAAGTAGTTGTTTTTGAAGATATCCCTGCAGATGTCCGAATAAGGAATGATTTTGATAATGCAGTACCTTGTGTTCATGCAATGACATGCAGTGAGGCATGAAAACAGGCATGTTGGTCTGGTTGCCTGGGGGGACCCAGATAGACCACACACTTGAAGGCAGGACTTGTGAGGTGGCTACTTCATGGAGGGAGATACCCAGTAGCAATGAGACTTAAAGTGAGCCACAGCGGCTTGTAGGTACTGATGTTCCCTTGGACAGAGTGACTGCAAGGACAGAGGTGAGTAGTAGTATATAAGCTGACAGTAAGACACCACAGTCAGAGGATACCACATTTCCTGTAGAAGGGGAGCTGGGAAGGGTTACAAAGAGAGAGTTGAGACAGGCTCAAGTCTCAGAACCTATATTATAAGGCTTGAGGGAGGTAGCCATGGAGGTGCCTGATTCTCAAAGAAAAGGGGCATCTGTATAGAGAGTGGACCCCTGAGGAAGGCCAAGAAGGTGAGATAATACAGCAGTTAGTAGTGCCCAGAGCCTACCACCTGGCACTTCTAGCCATAGCCCATAATATTCCCTTTGCAAGCCATATGGGCATAAAAGGTACAAATAGATATATTATGCAGACCTTTTATTGGCCTGGGATTTCCAGGGGTGTAACATGGTATTGCAGGACCTGTGAGCAGTGCCAAAAGGTAGACAATGCAGGAGACAAGGTCAAAGCTCCTTTGGTGCCTTTGCCTGTGACTGAGAAGCTGTTTCAGAGAGTAGCTATGGATATTGTGGGGCCTCTGAGTATCCTATGTTCCACAAGGAAAAACTATATCCTAGTGGTAGTAGATTATGCTACCAGATACCACTGAGGTGGTGGTTCTGTCCTCCATCAAGGCAGAAAAGGTGGCAAATGCTTTGTTATAGATTTTCAGCAGGGTAGATTTCCCAAAAGAAATATTGACTGACAGAGATGCAAATTTCCTGTCAGACCTGCTGGCTTATCTGTGGGAGCACTGTGGGGTGAAGCACCTAAAAGCCACCCCCAGACTAATGGTCTTGTGGAGAGGTTAAACTCTACACTAAAGACCATGCTATGGGCATTTGCAGACCAGTTTAAGAGGGAGTGGGATAAATATTTGCCCCATCTGTTGTTTGCTTACAGAGGTGTTTCCAAGGAATCCACAGAGTTGCTGTATGGGCATAGGGCGATGGGACCTCTAGATTTGATTCATGATGAGTGGGAGGGTGAGTGTGAATCCCATAAGGAGTCTGTTGTGGCATATGTTCTAAACCATAGGATAAGGCTCAGGAAACTCATGGGCTTGGCCCAAAAGAACCTGGCAGAAGCCCAACAGCAGAAAAAGGTCTGGTATGACAGGAATGCTCAAGCTAGAGAGTATTTTGTGGGACAGCAGGTCATGGTTCTCATTCCTGTCAGACACAATAAGCTGCAGGCAGCTTAGAAGGGAACCTTCAAAGTGGTAAGGAAGGTCAGTGATGTTAACTACATGGTAGAACTGCTAGGCAGGAGGCAGGGGCAAAAACTGTACCATTTTCACATAATGAAACCTTACCATGAAAGAGAGGCCCTTGTGCTGAGTACTTGCAGTGGATATCAGGAAGAGTCTGAGGGGGACCTGGAGACTGATCTCCTCAGTTAGGCTTTGACTGACACCTCAGTGGAAGGGGTAGCAATGTCTCAGCAGCTATCCCCTACCCAGGTTCAAGAAATACAAGCAGTGTTACAGGTGTTTGGGGGCATGTTCACTGGGGAAATCAGGGTGTACCCACCTGGTGTAGCAAAATGTGAATACAGGACCCCAAAGGCCTATTATGCAGGCCCCTTATAGGGTGCCTGAGAGAGTCAAATGGACTCTGAGGAACTGTTGATGCTGGGGGTAATTCAAGAGGCCAGCAGTCCCTCGGTCTCCCCAGTGGCACTGGCACCAAAGAAGGATGGCAGCACCAGGTTCTGTGTGGACTAAAGGAAATTAAATAGTCACAAAGAGTCAGATGCTTACCCCATGCCTAGGACAGATAAAGCCCTAGAGCAGCTGGGTGGGCTAAGTATCTTACCACTATTGCTCTTAACACAGGCTACTGGCATGTGCCTATGACTGCCACCGCTAGAGAGAGGTCACCCTTTGTGACTCCTTTCAGCTTGTATGAGTTCACGAAGATGCCTTTTGCTTTGAAAAATTCCCTAGTGACTTTCCAGAGGCTGGTAGAGCATATCCTAGCAGGAGCAGGAGATTTTTCCCTTGCTTACCTGGATGATATTGCCATCTACAGCTAATACTGGCAAGAGCACCTTCAGCATGTCAGGGAGGTACTGGGCAGACTACAGAGGGCAAGGGTGACCATTAAGCCCTGTAAGTGTCAGGTACGTTTGCCAGAGGTCTCCTACCTGGGACATAGAGTGGGAGTAGTAAGATAAGATCAGAACCTGCCAAAGTGGAAGCCATTCTGGCATGGCGCTCCTGTACCAAAAACAGGTGAAGACATTCTTAGGGACAACAGGGTACTACAGAAAGTTTGTCTCCAATTATAGAACCATAACTGCTCCCCTCACAGACCTGACTAGGAAAAACAGGCCAGATAAGATAGTGTGTACCCCAGCATTTGAGCAGGCATTTCAGAAGCTTAAAGGAGCTTTGGGAGGACCCTCTGTGTTTGCCAGTCCAGATTACAGCAAAGAATTTGTTGGGTAGGTGGATGCTTCAAACCATGGGGTGGGGGCTGTACTCAGCCACGTTTCCTGAGATGGAGAAGAGCACCCAGTGGTATGTCTCAGATGTAGACTTCACCCAGGGAGGAATGCTATGCAGCTGTAGAAAAGGAATGTCTAGCCATAGTATGAGCACTGCAGAACTTCAGCCTTTTCTGTATGGAAGGAAATTCACTGTAGTTACAGACTACAATCCCTTAACATGGCTACATTGAGCCAGCCAGCAAAATGCCAAGGGTTGCAGGCATATGATATGACAATGCAACACCATAGTGGGTTCAGCAATGCCAACAGAGATGGGATCTCAAGACAGGGAATAGGGTGATATATTCCTAGATTGGCTCATTTCTCTCAATCAACATTTCTCATGGGTCATTTGAAAAACTAGCTTGAATCTTTGAAGGGGGAAATAAGTGTGGAGAAAGTAGATACTGTCAGCACAGCTAGCTGGAATTTTATAAATAATTATATGTCATTGGTAAATATTAAAATGATTTATATAAGATGCTCGTGTTACAAATATATTAGAACTGTACCCATGTGTACATCAAACTGCTCTGTACAGATGTTTGTGCTGAAACAGTATTTTTTAAAGTGCTTGTGCTAAAGATGCATACATAGTGTGCTGGAAGAGAACAGAAATGCACATGCACTGTTGTAACTGTATAAATGTATATGTCACCAAAGGAAACTGGAGGGGTAAGTTCAGTCCAGCAAACTTGAGAAAGCTGAAATTAAATTACTTTATAAGCTATACAAAAAAAGAGGCTATCTCTCAAGTTTTCAATGCAGCTAGAGACACGGAGTCTGTACTAGGAAGCTTTCTGTATTATCCTTGGAGTGAACTAGTTGTTACTTTTGAAGCATGAAGGAATGCAATTGTTTGACAACTTCCAGCATTTGCCGAAAGATCTGAGTAAAAGCTCTTGTCTGTATGTTTTTACAGGTTGATGTTAAATACTGCCAGCTTCTAGCAATGAGGGTTTGGGCCTGAGAACTAGAAGTCAGGTGACCAGAAATGATGTCATTCTGCAAGCTATCCCTGCAGTAATATTCTAGATATTAATTTGAGAAGTCTCTTAGTGAGACAGAGGATTCTGTATTCTGCCTTGAACCTGACAGCAAGAAGACTCATTTAATACACATCTACCTTGCTCTAATGAAGTACGTTTCTAGGGAACAGTATAATTCTCTTAGATTTAGTCAGGAATATAGTGAAGCTTAGTTTAAATATTTTTCTTTATTTATTTCAGACCATCCTGCATTACTTGGCTGCACTGTGTAGACCACTCCTGATACCCTTGCTCTTGGTCAAACTACCATTTGTATTAGTATTAATGTTACACAGTAAAACTGGACACCCTTTGTTAAGGGCCCTAAAGTAGTTGATAAGGAGTGACTGGTGTGCATGACAACTACCTTACAGTCTGCGCAAAAGGGGGCATAGCTAGTAAACTTGTGCCAGCCTTTCCCATGTGTCCGTGCGTGTGTGTGTGTCTGTGTGTGTGTGTGTGTGTGCGTGTGTGCGTGTGTGCATGTGTGCATGTGTGCATGCGTGTGTGTGTGTGTGTGTGTGTGTGTGTGTGTGTGTGTGTGTGTGTTTGTGTGTGTGTGTGTGTGTGTGTGTGTGTGTGTGTGTGTGTGTGTGTGTTTGTGTATGTCAAACCTCAAAGTGTATGTGCGTCAGCTACTTGGGGCAGGGACATGAAGCACTGGTTGGACAGAGACGGTGCTGGAAATCTTGGCTTGGTCACTCAGCTGAGATCCGCACTCTATATCTGTGCCAATGGGGAGTCTTACTGGAGATCTGGAGGAGGAGGGAGAAACCAGCCCCAGACTGACTGTGGTCTCTGTTTGCTCATAAGGGAAATTGCACTTGTTGCAGTGAGATGCATCTGGAAATACTGTGTGTGTAGCTGTCATAATCTTAGTGAATGCACCCACACTGCTGGCAGTGGTGAGGATTGATGCTCATTGATTACTGGTCCAACGGTGGGTTGCTACATGGCTCATCATTTTGTGTATTCCTTTCATTCAACAGATTAAGCTTTTCAGTGCAATCCCTGTTATTTGTAGACTAAACACTTTCACACTAAGAATAACGTGACTGTGCAGCTTTGTACGTCTGGCATAGGAAAAGAATATGCTTTTCTTGTTTATTTTTCCTCTGATTGTGATAAAGTATTTGATGTTCAACCTATTTATGGTAAGGGGCAATTGTGGATTGGGTTTGGACATTTTGGTTTATATCACAGGCTGAAATACAAAAACTGGAACATTCGCCTAATATAATTAATAAAAATGTCAAACATATTCTGATAAATATTCTCGGCAGCCTGAATATTGCTATTGTTGTGGTGCTTTCAACTGTTTAATAGAGGCATGTCCAAAAGGAAGTTGTATTGCCTGTGGCATTGTGAAGCACAGGAAAAACCAGTGCAGAGAGTTTTGTTGCTAGTGTAATACAGAGAGACGTGTGGGCTGATTGCTCTTCTTTTGCAAATTCTAGCAATAAGACTGAGAACAATTTTAAAGAGAAAGATGGCAGAACTAATACAAAAGAGAATATGGAATATTTACAAGACAGCATACCTCTCAACTGTACAGATTTTCACAGAATGTGCAGATTTTTGCCTCATATTTGTATTTATTTATTTTATTTTACATTTGTTTACTGGGAAAATCCAGCTTGGAATGAAGCCAATTTTCAGCGGAGGCCCAGGGAGAAGCAGTTCAGACTTATGTCTTTGTAACATGGGAAGAAAATGGAGCACCTGGAAGTAACCCACACGAATGTAGGAAGGACACGCAGACTCCACACAGAAGGCACACCAGCCGGGAATTGAACTGGAGAACCTCTTGCTGTGAGGTGACAATGCAACCGCTGTACAACTGCACCATCCAAGTTTTTTTTTTTATTGGTCCATTTTTCATAAAATTGTGTTTTTTTGGCAAATCAGTGTCAAATCATTAAAGATTAAAGTTAGAAAATTATGACAGACATTTGAGTTTCAGACTTCATATCCATCATAAAATTGATGCTAATGCAAAACCTGCTATTCTTTCAACTTTCTAAGTTTGCAAGGGCAATATTTAAAAGGTTTCCCTATTTTTGGGCCTTTGTCCCACTTTTATTTATGACTTTGTCCAGATTTCTTGCTCTAACAGGGTGAGAAGTATGCCACACATTTAAGTATATGCGCAAATTATGTTCGCTGTCTTGTCTAAATATGATGATAACGAGGAGGAAGATGAACCAAAGATAGCAGAGGACTACAATAATTCAAAAGAAGGTCCATGTAAACGAGTGGAAAAGAAATTACAAAATAAAATCTGACAAACGTATAACCAACCTTAAAAAAGAGTGGTTAATCCTATTTTAAATTTTTCAAATGTTAATTGTATTCTGATTAATGTTAGTTGTATGGTTGTTTTCAATGGTGTAAAATGGTAAATATCATATGTCTCCCAGATATATAGTGCTTGATTCTAGGTCAGTGGTTGCAATTTAAAAGAGTATTCGGGGGATAATTATGTATGTTGGTAGAGCTACTCATTGATTATGATATTGTTAAAAATGCTTATGTTGCTTGTTATGGCATTTTAATTGGCAAAGTTGGATGTTTGATCTGCTTAGATTTGCAATACAAAAATGTAACACTAGTTTGATATGTACCACCTTCTTCCACTGACACACAAAATCTTTTTGTTTTCATTGTTATGATCTTATTCCATTTCTAATGGTAATGGCATGTATTATACTTGCAGGGGATTTCAAATGTAACATTTGTAGAAGGAGACAGATTTTCCATGCGATGAAAAGCTATTCTTATGGCAATTACAATAGAAACATTACTTCTCTCAAGAAAAAAAGAGTTTACATTTAAAATAACATTTTTATGGCCTTAATGCAGCATACAATGGTGAACTACCCGATTTTTTTCTGATCATTAACCATTTGGGCAACAGAAGGCAATGTATGTAATAGAGGTAAGATTACAATGGGAACAAAGGGATCAGATTACTATTTTGTTAATGAATAGAAATGTAATATCATATTGAATGGTTTATGGCAGGACCAAAAATAAGCAACTGTTCTATACTAACAGAGACTGATAAGGGATTTCATTGAATGTGAAATGTAATTCAGATTAAGTGATATGGGTCTTCTAATGTCAACAAAAAAGTGAACTATGGTTGCTTGATATTTAGATTTGTTACTAAGCTAGATAAAGATAAGCTAGCATGTTTCCATGTCAAAATACAAATATAAAATGCAAACTATGAGTGAATAAAAGTTTGTTGAAAAGACAGATGTATGTTAAACAAGGCAAGAAGGAGCATGTATCATCAATTTTAGAAAAGTCCTTTCAATCTGATGAAGGCATTATCACATCAATAATTGATGGAAGCATTATCTATGTCTTGAGAGATGTGGAGGATATGGTAAAAATAGGTAGGGCATTCAAAGGATAAAGAGTTTACTGACTGGTCATTGAAAACATTTAGTTTATAACATAAACATAACAAAAAGAGGGAGAGAGAATAAAAAAATACATTACTTTATGTCCAAGGCTTACAATTTAAAATTAATGAAATAATACAGCCTAAATCAGCTAAGAAAGCACAGGAGTGATAGGATATATGAATCACATATGGGAAGAATTAAGTGGAAAAAAATAGAAAGAGATGTAATATACTGAGTAAGAGTGTCAACTGGACTAGAAAATGCAATGCACAGTTGTACCAAACTGCAGTGCACACTATTAGAGTAATACAGTAGAAAAAATGGTAGCACATCTATACCAGATTATCTATGAAGATGAGTTAGATATGATTTGTTTAATTTTAATGAAGCTGTATATATATTATTTCCACAAGACCAAATCACCAAAAGTACAAATCAACAAAAACTAATTTTGCCGAATTTCATTTCACTGAAAATAGTAGTGGCAGGGTATATGCCCTTTTCCCCACTGCGATTTTGGAATTAGAATATATAGTTGGGAGGTGTGGCAGGCATAGCCTCCCCACATTGGGGAGTGTGGGTGGCAGAGCCCCCCACCTATCTTAAATTATACTATGCAGTTTCTGTTAAGAGGGTACGTACTTTTTAATCAAACTAGGTGGGAGGGCTGTGCCCTCCACATACCCCCAACTATATATTCTAACTCCAGGATCGCACTACAGTGGAGAAAAGGGCATATACACTGCCACTACTACTTTTGGTGAAATTAAATTTGGCAAAATGAGTTTTCGGCAATTTGTGATTTCAGCGATCTGGTCTTGATGGAATGAAATTTGTCAAAATGTGCTTTCGACAAAATGTACCAGATCCATATGGTTTACTATCATAATTTCGAATCCAACTCCGTCAACTGCACTATGTTCGAACATGGAAAGTCAAACACAGCAATGCCGAACTTCAAAAGCAAGCCTAGGAATGGTTTTAACATGGGTCAAGATAGGTGTTCACTGCTATTGCCTAACTACAAACCTCACCCCTATCTCGACCCATGTTAAAACCCATTCCTAGGCTTGCTTTTGAAGTTCGACATTGCCGTGTTTGAATTTCCCTGTTCAAACATCGTGCGGTCGACGGAGTTGGATTCAGAATTATGATAGTAAACCATCTATATACATATATATATATATATATATATATATATATATATATATATATATATATATATATATATATATATATATGTATGCATTTTTGTGTGTGTGTGTGTGTGTGTGCGTGTGTGTGTGCATGTGTGTTTAGGTTATTATTCCAGATTCCATGAGATAAGCAAAGTGTCAGAGACAAATAGTGTAAGTGTGAGTAATGATTTAAAATCTATATTCTCAACATAGACAATATCTGATATTGTTGTAAATGACAATGGTTAATAATACAAAAATCAGGAATTCAAATAATTTGTACAGGTGTGGTAGTTCAAGTGTTTAGCAGCAAGTCCTCTAAATTATAATCCACAGAGTCAAGCAGAACGAATTATCCACACAGTGAAAAATCTAATGAAATTGAACTCAATATAAAGACACATGGATTGGTGCTTTTCTAGTTTAGGATATAAAAACATGCCACAGCAGGGACTCAGTCATTCACAAGCTATGTTGATAATGGGCATAATCCAGAAAACCCAGTTACCTACTTTAGCTGCATTACTAGTTCCTGAAAACCAGTACATAGGTCCATAGGTAATTACAATGCGCATAGTCCTCGAGATTATTGAGCTGTCTACCCAAATTTCTTAATCACTTCAGAGCCCCGTCTGGCTAAAAGACTTGTTCAGTGTTACATAATAGGAAAATGGAGCTAGAGAGAATCAAACCTTAGACCACACAAAACAGATTATTAACAGCACAAAAGAAATGTGGCAAGTTACGAAAGAAAGTTTGTTTGAATGCAAAAACTAAAATAATAAAAAAAAAAAAATCTTTAACATCAGGACCTAGGTACATAAGGTCTGAAGGGTTTATTTCCATAAGAGAATGATACTTAATTAAGGTGAGACAAAAAAAAATGTAAGAAATGGAAATGAGGTTGAACTAGAACTTTATAAACTGAAATAATCAAGCTGGTCAGACAAATTAAACAGAGTGTAAGACAAGAACTAGAAAAAATTGAAGACAATTTATATAAGAATATTGAGCATAAAAGGAAACCATGTTGTAGATATATAAGATGTGGTAGAAAATAAGACATACAACTGGATAAATCGAGTATAGATTCTAAAATTTATTCTTAGATACAACAGAGTATAGATATATTTACAAATTTTTATGCAGAATAATTTAGCTTCACATTGGGGGTAATAAATTGTCCTATTACCATACAGCTAACTTCAGATACCAAAATTAAATCAGAGTATATTGTAAAAGAAGTAAGCAAACTGGAACACATGGAGGAGAAAGAATTAGTAATAATGACCTGATAAAACTTTGGCATGAGTTTACATTATCATTATATCTGTTATTCAGTAGGTCATTTAAGTATGGGGGGATTCCTCAGGATTGGAGACATGCACTTTTTAAACCTAACTTTAAGGGAAAGGGGAATAGGATCAAACTAGAGTTGTATAGACCACTATGTTTACTTTCACACTGGGGAAAAATAATGGAAAAGGTTTTGTTGGATAAATTATTATTAGATTTGGAAAGGTTGGGACTTGAAACCATAAATCAACATGCGTATGTTGAAAAGTGATCATAAAAACACAAAAAAGGGCACCGTCTAGGAAAAGTTACATGCAAGAGTAAAACTTTAATAAAATATAGTGCTTTCATCTCATCACATAAGACTTAGAATCTGTATATGTGTTCATAAAACAAGTATTTAAATAAACTAAAAACTCACATAATCAATACAAAGTCTGCTTTAAAATATATAAAAATACAAACAATATTTGACAACCAAATGTCATCCTTCATCCAACATTTCATATACTTCAATACAGTGCACACATAAATGTCACTAAATTTTTATATGAGGAAACAGTTATAATTTAGCCACTCATACCTTTTGCATGCTACTTATAGATGTGTTCATCATTCTTGGATGTTTAGTAGAATTTAATCTCAACAGCCATATAAGCTCACAATACTGTAATCTGTTTTTCCAAGAACCATCCCTCTCTTTTATTTCAACTGCCCCCCCCCAAAAAAAAAACAACCTATTAAAATTGGATCATTGCACAGAATGTTTTAATAATGCATTCTTGTCATTTTTATTTCTTACATCATAGATTCTCCTTATTATATTTATTGTTTTTAGTTTGCTAGTTTAACACATGGCTCATGACAATGGTTTGTTCAATTCAGATATAATGAAAATTGATCTATAACCACTTGTCACATGATATTCTAAAAAAACAGCAATAAATGAAACAGTCTGCTGTGATTTAATTTATATAGACTTAATTTCAGCAATTGATAGGGTCATACACTTAATGATAAGTAAATTAGAACAACTAAGTACTGATGTAATCTGGATAAGATGGATATCCATATGACTAACAGATATGACATGGCAAATATCATGCAGTAACTGGACAGGATAAATTCTAGACTCCAGTCAGGATGTCCCACAGAGTTTGTCCCAATCCATACTTGTTTAGGTTATTTCTTTTGGATCTATCTTTTTCTATATTCTGTATGAGGATGACTTGAAATTGGGTAAACTGATTACATGTGTTATAGATAAGGCATGTATGCAAAAGAACTTGATTAAATTGGCCATATGGGCACAGGAAAATAATATGCAGATAAATACATCAAAAACTAAGCATATGAGATTTGGGAGACATAGAATGAGAGGTGAATATTTACCATAGCACACAGTGATTGAAACTGTAGATTCGTTTAACGACCTTTGTATATTGATGAATTGAGATTTGATTAATTTTCAAATCATATCAATGAATGGAGTAATGGTAGTTATAGAACTATAGGTTGTATAAACAATTTATGAAGTCTAGAAATTTATAAAGGATTACATCATTGTTTGTTAGTTATATTAGACCCTAACTTGATTATGGAATAACAGTATGAAAACCTTATCAGGAAGCAAGCATGAATAAATTGGAAATAATGCAGTGGAAATAGTTCAAGGGTATCTATGGATGTGTAAATTTAAGTTATTATGAAAGACTAAAATATCTGAACTTGTACAATGCCTCTTATAGATATCTAAGAGGAGATCTTATTTGGGTATATAGGGCATTTAGAGACAACTACCTCTGGGAATGTTTGAGCTTATTACAAAATTGTAGAAAATCATCAGACAACCTATATAGGAAATTCTATAAAGGAAAATAACAAAATAAGCAATTTATTGATGACCTAAAAAAGTTTTATAGAGAATTGGGAAACAAGAAAGCAAGTGAAAGACCTTCAAAAAAAGAAGAAATAAATATATTTTGGAGCAGTATTTATGAAGATCCTGTGGAACATAACAAAGATGCTAAATAGATAGAAGAAATAAAAGTAAAAATAAGAAGTTTAAAGGTACAGGATATGAAACGGGATGAAGTAACAGCTAGAGAGATTGAAACAAAGTTAGAAAAGCCTCTAATTGGAAACCCCTGGCCCAGATGCAGTTCCTAACTTCTGGTTAAAAGTGTTAACATCTTTGCAGAAAGATTTAGCCATTAGTAAGAACTATTTATATGTGCACCCCAAACAGACACCAACCTGGTTAACAACAGGAAAAACAATACTCCTACTGAAGAGTGAACCTGCAAGCTACCCTAAAAATTATAGAACAATAACTTGCCTTCCAACGACATATAAACTATACACTGGAATTGATGCTGACAGACTTTATAGTCATTTAGAAGAAAACTCAATTTTGGCAGTAGAACAAAAGGCAATAAAAGAAAGTCATATGGAACAAAGGATCATTTGTTGTTAAATAAAGTCATAGTTGAGAACTGTAAAAAGGGGGAAGAATCTAACTATGGCATGGCTTGACTACAAAAAAGCATTTGATATTATCCCACATTCATGGAAAATAAGAGTGCTTAAAAATGCATAAAATACACCCTACACTGATCAACTACATTACAGTGACCATGAAAGAGTGGCAGACCACTTTGCAATTAAGCCATGATAAAGGACAAATTATTATCCCAGGGATAAAAATTCAAATGGGGCTTGCCCTTATACCATTAAGCTGTCTACTTAACAGCTTAGGCCATGGCTATAATTTGACTGCTAGAAAACAACAAAGTGTAAAGACTTCTCATCTTCTCTTTGCCAATGGTGTAAAACTGTATAGCTCATCAGACATGGAACTGAAAGCACATCTGCAAGTTGTCAAAATGTTTTCGATTTTATAAGAATGTCATTTGGCTTTGATAAATGTACAAAGGCAACCATTAAAGCAGAAAAACTGCTGCACTAAGAAAATATCAACTTGGGACAAGAATGTGATATAAAAGAACTTGAGCAAGGGGGAGTGTATACATATTTGGGAAATGATAAAGGATCAACAATATAACATGAACAAATGTGAATAAAACTGAGTAAGGAATACTTTAGAAGACTTAAATTAACCCTGAAATCAGCATTGACATCTAGGAACAAAATTCAAGCTATAAACCATTGGAGTGATTGAATGGCCCCAAAACGTGTTGAATAGATAGGAAAACAAGAAGGTTGCATCATGCTCACCAAATGCTTTATAAAAATCAGTGCATACCAAGATTATATATTCCCCGTTCTGAAAAACAGGATTGGCCTCCTTGAAATTAATTACATGTATAGATCTGCAATCGTGGGACTGCACACATATCTGCTGACCTCATGAGACCCAAACATAGTGAAAGTTTTGAAACATCAGGAGAATAAATCTAAGATTACTTCTCTGCTTAGTCTAGCAGAAGCATATCGGCATCAACCAGGAATGGAAGTCAAACAAAAAGTAGATAAAAATCAGGCAGCAACTGAATGTGCCAAAAACAAAAGAAAGAATATAAGGTAAAGGACCAGATGGATAGGCAAGAAATTTAGAAAATCCATACGCATAGTTGCTAGTATAGGAAACTTCTGAAAGAACCTCATGTTGATCAGCATCAATCTCAGGAATAGTTAAGGACAGGTGAATTCAAACCAAGAGATGAAAGGTTAACATTGGTAGCAGAAGATAGTGGGGTACATACATGTTGATATAGGTTTTGTAAAATAGAATTGGAAACAGTTGCACATCTTGTTGCTGGTTGTGACATACTAATGGCATAAGGACTGTATACTGAAAGGCATAATAATGTGGCAAGACTGTTGCACTTGGGATTGTGCAAACATTATGGTACTGAAGTGGCTGAAAAACACTGGAAACATGAGCCAATAAACATCATAGAAAATGATGAAGTCTACATCACATAGGATCACCCATTACCAACAGTTCAAAAGATAGATGCTAAAAACCAGATATAGTGGTCCATGAAAAGAAAACAAAAATAGCATTGATCACTGAAATCGCCACACCCAATGACTACAGTTTCTTGTATACAGAGATACTCAAAGTCATAAAATATTAGGATCTGTATGCAGAAACGAGAGCAATGAGGAAGAAAGATACCCAGATAGTTCCAACAGTAATAGGAGCAACGGATCCTATAAAAAATAAACTACAATCGTATTTAGATATGTTACCAATACATGTAACTCCATATAAATTGCAGAAGGAGTCATAACTGGGCACATTGTGGGTGCTGCGAAGAGCACTTCTAGCTGACATCAAAGATTTAAACAATACTAATTTCATGAGCTTTAACTGTACTTTGACTTAGGAATGGAGTCCATTCCCATCATTGTATTAGAAACCCAAAAGCCTTGGAGAAATTAAAAAAGATTCTATAGGAATGACAAGTGCACTAACTGGTTCTCTGACAGAGTAGCTGATGCATGGACTAGACTACCAAATTACATTAAAGCAAGTACTAGTTTACATATTTTTAAGAACAGCCTTTATGTTTATACTGGGGATAACTGTTTTTATAGTAGAGCAGGCTAGAAGGGCACTGTTATCCATACCTGAAATATTTGTGTGCATGTATATATTAATATCTGTCTGCTCAGATGTCTCTGTTCATGTCTGGCAATTATAAATCAGCAGAGTATGACAGAAACTGAAGAATAGGGTCAGTTTGAAAAGTGCAATATGAAGCAAAATGTGAGCACCCGGATGTTTAATGAAGCATTCAGTTTGTCATTTATGTTTGCACCAAAACGGGAACTGGCTGATTTATTTATTTAGTTGATTTCCGTCAATTTTTTGCAATTTGTAACTTGTAAATGGTGAGATCACAGAACAGCAAAAAATTCTGCTTTTGTATTTTTATAGTAACTTCAGTGGTACAGGAGTTTAATAGTTTCCTTTAAGTTTTTATCATTGATTAGCCATATACTCACATCACATCTTATTGCAAGAAACTAATAACTTTGACAAAGTCTTGCAAGGGGGCTATACCATCATCAGGCCCAACATAATAGCTGTCAAATGCATAATGATCAATTGCCATGACAACATTAATAAAGACATGTGGACCACCCATTGGCCTGAAGGCAGTAATCAAGATATGTGGGTTATTGTGCATTTGTAGGGTCTTTGTGCATTCAATATCCATTGAGCTGGAAAACCTGTATGTCCAAAAGGGGTATGCCTGCCATGATGGCATCACCAAAGCATGTCTGTATTTTCATTCATTTATTTATTTTTCATATTTGCTTTGAAAGTGTCTTCATAATCTTTATGATTTGATCCTGCATGCATTTGTAGATTTGCAGTGGGACCTTTTTTGCTTTTTGGTTTGCTCTTTGAGACCCACCCTTAATGTAATAGACATCATGGTTTTTAATAGCCTCTTGATTCATAAACTAGCTATAAACTCCTTGTGTGTTGTAGATGCATATCTAAAGGAAAGGAGAATATCATGTGCAGTTAGTGTTTTTTATGGTTCCACTTCTAACCATCGAAATTTCAAAACATCGAAATTCTGATCATCGAGACCAGAACATCGAATTTTGAAATATCGAAGGTTACAAGTGTAACCAAAAAATTAATAAAAAAAAGAAAAATACATTTTAACAATTGTATTGCACCCCCATGTGGGGGACTGCACCCCCCACCCCTACTTTAATATTCCAGCTCCGAGACCACACTACAATGGAGTAAAGGGAAATCTCCCATTTAGCGCTATATGCAGAAGCGCTAAACGGGAGATTTTCCGTACCCTATCTGTAGTGCTATCACACAGATGGCACATAGACACAGTATGCAGGGCACTTTGGTGCCCTGCAAAAACACAAACATTCTCCCTCCTACACTTACCTTTTTCTTCCCCTTCAAACCTTCGATGTTTTCGAACTCGATGTTCTGGTCTCAATGATCTGAACTTTGATGCTCTAAAAGTTCGATGGTTTGAAGGGGAACCTTTTTTATATACAGATGGCACGCTGTAAACTGCTAGTTAATCAATTAGTATTTAGACCAGCTGTCTGTGGGGATTTGATCTACTGTATCAGCACATAGTCACTTGCATCTCTATTCTAAGAGGCCTGCACATTTTTCTAGACTTGAATGGTCTCTGTAGGAACAACATGATTATTGTTAACTAGTGAATGCAAAATGCAGTCTGATAAAAACTTCAGTAAGGTAAATAACTGTATAGATAGAAAATGATTACCATGCTATCCAGTAATATAGTAGAACATAACAACCTTCACAAGGAATGTCCTTCTCCATTTATTACAACCTTTAGTACTGATAGCAATATTATTTCTGATATTGTGAACAATAATCGGCAGTTGATCATGAGTTACAAAGATATCTCTGGGCAACTGGCAGCCCGGCCAAAAATCACCTACAAATGAGGACTTAATTTTAAAAATATATTTGATAATATACCTAGAGTTCCAAAATCTACAACTGGAAGGATGTCAAAATGTGACACTTGTCAGCAGTATCAGCATATATACTGCTGGGCTGAATTATTGATTAAGAACAAGAAAACATGGTGATACAACTGCCAGTCAAAGGGAGTAGTTTGTGTTGCAGTATGCATTCAATGGCATGCCTATTACATAGAAAAAAACATGCAAAAGCTTAAACAGTGAATTTATGAACATTTCTATGATATCAGGAAGGCTAAGACCACCAACGCAGTATATAAACATATTTCTACTAATAATGAACATAGTTTTCAGTTTGCAGTATTGGGGAAAGTAGATATTAAGCCAAGAGGTGAGACAAATTAGGCTGGCAAATATATTTAAATGCCAGAAAGCCACCTGGTCTTAATGACATCATGACATCATCACAATTATAAGTTTCCTTAAATGAAGGCTTATCAAACATAATGGATATATACTTTATAAGTTACATCTTTTATTATCATAGTTTAATAAGAACAGTAAATGAGTTTTTTTATTTTATATATATATATATATATATATATATATGTGTGTATATATATATATATATATATATATATATATATATATATAATATATATATATTATATATATTACAAGTAAAATGAGACGCAGAAGGCTGTAAAATCCAGTATATAAGGCCTTTACTTAGTGCAACAACACAAGTGCTTTCACAGATATGCTTCATCAGGTGTATAAAAGCACTATAAAACACACACCTTTATATCAAAAATCACATGACAAACAGTCATATGACTAAAACACTTGTGTTATACAAGTCCATACAAATATCACATATCTTTATTAAATACATAAAATATATATATATGTACGTATAAAAATATATAACATATTTAAAACATAAACTAATAAAAAAATAATAAAAACTAATACCTATCTTTTCAAGGGTCTCATCCTAAGTCTAGGTCTTAAAGGAATACACTCATTAAGGCCATGACCATTTGGCAGTAGGACATTGTTTATTATATTATATATATTGTTTTTTCACATTTTATTTATACTAAGTTGTTGCATACATTGGTCGGCCCACTTTCAAGTGGTTCTAACAGTAATCACATAGCGGCTTGTCAAAAGAATACAAAGTGATAAAATAGTGACAATGTTTCTTTAAGATCTTTTTGGCTCCACTTTTAAAACTTAAAATGTATTCATGTGATTTAGATAGTATTAAAAAGGGTCATATGACCTTAATTTGATATCTAATGAAGTCTCTAGATCTTCTTCTTCTTCTTTCAGCTGCTCCTGTTAGGGGTCGCCACAGAAGATCAACTGTTTCCATTTCTTCCTGCCCTCTGCATCTTGCTCTGTCACACCAACAACCTGCATGTCCTCTCTCACCGCATCCATAAACCTTATCTTAGGCCTCCCTCTTTTCCTGTTACCTGGCAGCTTCATCCTTAGCATCTTTTTCTCAATATACTCTGCATCCCTCCTCAGCACATGTCCAAACCAACATAATCTTGCCTCTCTGGCTTTGTCTCCAAACCTTCCAATCTGGGCTGACCCTCTAATATACTTATTCCTAATCCTGTCTATCCTTGTCACACCCAGTGCAAATCTTAACATCTTCATCTCTGCCATGTTAAGCTCTGACTCCTGCCTTTTTGTCAATGCCACTGTCTCTAACCCATATAACATAGCTGATCTCACTACCCACTTGTAGACCTTTCCTTTCACTCTTAATGGTACTCGTTTGTCACAAAAAACTCCTGACACTCTTCTCCACCCACTCCATCCTGCCTGTGCTCTCTTCTTCACCTCTCTTCCACACTCACCATTACTCTGAACTGTTGATCTCAAGTACTTAAACTCATCCACCTTTGCCACCTCTACTCCCTGCATTCTCACCATTCCTCTGTCCTCCCTCTCATTCACACACATATATTCTGAATTAGTCCTGCTGACCTTCATTCCTCTTCTCTCTAGAGCATATCTCCACCTCTCCAGGTTCTCCTCCACCTGTTCCCTACTCTCACTACAGATCACAATGTCATCTGCAAACATCATAATCCACGGGGACTCCTGTCTGATCTCGTCTGTCAACCTGTCCATCACCGTTGCAAATAAGAAAGGGCTCAGAGCTGATCCTTGGTGTAATCCTACCTCCACCTTAAACGCATCCGTCACTCCCACCGCAGACCTCACCGCTGTCACACTACCCTCGTACATATCTTGTACCACTGTTATATACTTCTCTGCCACTCCCGACTTCCTCATACAATACCACAACTCCTCTCTAGACACCCTGTCATATGCTTTCCTCTAAATCCACAAAGACACAATGCATCTCCTTCTGACCTTCTCTGTACTTCTCCATCAACACTCTCAGAGCAAACATCGCATCTGTAGTGCTCTTTCCTGGCATGAAGCCATACTGCTGATCACTAATAATCACCTCCCTTCTTAACCTAGCTTCCACTACTCTTTCCCATAACTTCATGCTGTGACTGATCAGTTTAATCACTCTGTAGTTACTACAGCTCTGCACATAACCCTTATTCTTAAAAATCGGTACCAAAACACTTTTTCTCCATTCCTCAGGCATCCTCTCACTTTCCAAGATTTCATTAAACAATCTAGTTAAAAACTCCACTGCCATTTCACCTAAACACCTCCATGCTTCCACAGGTATGTCATCTGGACCAATAGCCTTTCCGTTCTTCATCCTCTTCATAGCTATCCTTACTTCCCCCTTGCTAATCCACTGCACTTCATGATTCACTGTCTGCACATCATCCAACCTTCTCTCCCTCTCATTCTCTTCATTCATCAACCCCACAAAGTACTCTTTCCATCTGCTCAACACACTCTCCTCGCTTGTGAGTATATTTCCCTCATTATCCTTTATCACCCTTACCTGCTGCACGTCATTACTAGCTCGGTCCCTCAGTCTAGCCAATCGGTATAGGTCCTTTTCTCCCTCCTTAGTGTCCAACCTTTTATACAACTCTTCATACGCCTTATCCTTAGCCTTCGCCACCTCTCTCTTTGCCATGCAGCTCATCTCCTTTCTAGATATAAGTTACAAACAGGGGAAAGCACTTATCTTTTTTTATATTATTTTCTGGTTTTAATACAGAATTTTCTTCAATAAATTATCGGGAATTTTACCACTTGTGGCTGTGGTTTCATGTTGATGAGTTTATCTTTCTGGACTTATCTACTGCATTAGTACAGAGTCACTTATATTTCTATTCTAAGAAGCCTGCATATTTTGTTGGACTTGAATGGTCTCTGTAGGAATAACATGATTTAATGTTAACCAGTGAATGCAAAATGCAGTCTGATAAAAAGGTCAGTAAGGTAAATAACTGTATAGATAGAAAATGATTATCGAAAACATTATCCAAGATTTCAAATTACTCAAGACAACTTCCTTCAACCACTGGGTTAAATATAATCAGAATTCATACAATAATATGCCCATAGTTTGACTAACCTACCCAAGTTATTTGTAACTTTTGAAGCATTTTGAGTTTACTGGTTTCAGAATCCTTCTTGCAGCAGATGTAAAACTCACATACAAAAGTCACTAGTCAACAGGGTTTCCACATGTCCCTCTACACAGGGCAGTCACTATTTGGACAGCTGTGCTCTGCAAACAAATATTAAAAAATGACAAATATCCTGAGATTTAAGGAGAAAAAAATATGTCCCTAATATCCTCCAGTTGTTGCATAAAATCAACATTCTGTGTTTCAAATGCCGTAAAATGATATGAAACAACAGAAACAGTTCAAACTTTATACAACAGTAAACTTTTATTTTAGCAAGAAAATGAAATCCAATCCTTCGTACTGGTTGTAGGTTAGGCTTGTTCTGCAAAACGTCACACTTTTATAAAAAAAATGTCCCACTTAGAACATTTGAAAAGGTGGTAGCCCTACTGATCAGTGCATTTCCACTACAGCAAAGCCAATACAAAATCAGTAATCATTTCACTTTTTCATTAAGATTTTACTCACTGTGTGTGTTTCCAAGACTCCAACAACTCTAAGGTAATTCAGGTTTTACTGGGTGTCTCTTTATTTCATTAATTTAAATGTACATATGAGGTACAATATAAACATCTTGAGAATGTAATTTTTTTGAGACATGGGGCAGAACTGAAAAAGACTACCCACCATACGTCTTGAAATATGCTTCTGCAAATCCTTTGCGGCACTGTATAACTGCATAAATGGCCTGCAGTATAAAGAAAAATGTTCTTGTGCAAAAATAGAATAGAGAAAAGTAACTTCATATTTGTTTTACTTAAGAAGTCTCAGGGGAAATAGGAAGAAAATCAAAATAGGTTATGCAAGCAGACATAAAACAGATTTAGATTATTTTTTTTCTGTTATGAAAATTTCTGCTGAATAATTCAAGAGTAACATCAATGCACAGCATACCCAGCATTCTTTTTATGATGGCTTTATCAAAACTGCATATTTGCATACATTTTATTCTAAAATGTACAGTGTATCTAAACCATCATAATGTATTCTTCTGCAAATAAAATGGAGCTCAAATCTTGTTCTGCTCACAGTCTCTTTTTTTATGCTCAGACTTATGTCAACAAAATATTAGTCACCAGAGCAGCTTTTACTTTTTGCAGGTAAATTTGCTTTCAGCTCTACATCTTCATTGTACCACTGTTGATGCATCAGTACCAGAATGGTACTTCTCCATGTTTGAGTATGGCAGCTCTATCTGATGCTATGGCTGTATGATAAAATAATTTCCAATACATACCCTTCAAATATGGGTTCATAGGTTTCGAACCATAGCTGGTCACCTGATGCCTGACAGTTAAACTATCTACCACCACTTAAATCTAAGAAGAGAAATGAAGAGCAAACCAGTAAGCAAACAAACACAAACAAACAAAAATGTTCTCTTGAACCCCTGTCACTTGTAACTGTAGTTATCTGCTTGGTACAGTATCATCGTTTACTTTACACATCAGCACTTCAGCCATGACCTCAAATGGAATATTGGGATTCATTTATGAGGTCAAGATATTCTTGCAGCTGCATAAAGCAATGCTGCTACTGCACTCCTGTACCACTGAAGCCTGTCAATCATGTCCCTAACAGCTTATTCCAAGAGCCTTCACCCACTACCCTGCCCTTGTTATGGTTCTGCATAGATTCATACTAAGTTTACAGCTGAAGGGCCGTTAAGATGCACAGCTGTGTCACCCCTAGGTATGTCGAGTGTTTTGCTTATCATTCATAACGTGATCATTTCCACCTATACCACATACTCTGGGTATTACACTTCCCTTCCAATGGTCAAGTCTGGTTTTGAAATAAGCTAGAGTTCTACTTTGTTTCACATGTAAAATATGTTTACTTCAAATGCAGGGAAGTAATCGGTTCATGAATCTTGCATTGTTTATACTGTGACAGAGAGTAGGTCTTTTGTCTCTTTTGTTAGACAGACTTTTAATTCTATGAAGGTAGAAGGGATTAAAAAGGACATGGACTTTCAGTGTTTAAAAGGTTAAGCTAAGATCACCCTTTATGAGTCTATATGAAAAAGAATAAAGGGATAGTGTTTTATGCTTTTTGAGTAGATACAATTATATAGTCCAAAAATCTACTCACTGGGAAAACATTGAGGTCTTTCAAGTTGCTAAAGGTGCTTTGTGAGATAAACTCCAAAATGGTTACTGCATTCAGGAATAGATCTAATAAGAGAAGAGTTTAGAGGGACCAAATCTGCACTGGGCCTAGAGGAGATACCCTACAGTTCCTCAAAGTAATGTAGATGGACTTCCTAACCACAATCAACATATAGTGATCAAATGAAATGTTGCTATCAACTGAGGTACCCCGGTGCTGAATAACTGTATTGTTCTTGAGGAGAGTCCCAGCAATGTGATAACAGGAGTGAAGAGGATGAAGGATTTTCCAAAGGTAGGTATGCTGCTTGTTTTGGCAGTTACACAGAGCCCATAACTTACACACCAGGTGTTTGTCTGGTTCTGTCCCTGCTTGAGTCTTTCAGCATCTGAGGGGTATTTGACAGCTGCATTCAGTTTGCAGTCATCAGTGACTTAGTTATCTGCAATCCCTTTACTTCTGCTCTCAGTTTTGAAATGTAGTTATCAAAGAACAGGGGGACCAGGACAGAGCCTGTGGGACCCCAATAATGACCCTTATCTGGCTGAAGGAGATACCCTTATATTAACAGTGTGTTTTTTTTTTTTTTTTTTTTTTTGGAGAGTCAGTTGGCTATCCAGCTGAATTTATATGGGTTTAGATTAAATTTGGTGAGTTGAGCTACTATAGCAGCATGTGAGATGATGCCAAAGGCCTTGGTTAGTTCAAGTTTAGCTGTATGCACTGTAAGGCCCTCATCCAGAGCTTCAGTGACCCTCTTGAAGAACATGAACAACATTTTGTATAACAAAAGAAGGAAGCTACTGCAGGACAGAGCAAAATCCCATAAAGAGAAGGAATCTCTGATCAGCACTACTAGAAAGCTACGTTCTCTCATAAAAACATCCAAGGCCAACTTTGAGAGAAAAATCGCTATGGACACTAAAGATAACCACAAGGCCTTCTTCAGCTATGGTAGAAACCTAGGCGGAAACCCTCAGATATGTTCAGAGTTAGTTCACAATGACAAAAAATACACTGAACCCACAGATATTGCCAACATTCTGGCAGACAGGTTCAGTGCAAATTTCTCCCCTCCCTCACCCCCAAAGGAAGAAATACTTATCCCAGCTGACTGTAACCTCCCTGTCATCTCAGATGTCCAGGTGAGAACCGCCCTCAGCAAAGCTAAAAACACAGCATCAATGGGACCCGATGGTATCCCGAGTTGCGTGCTACGTGAACTCCAAGAGGAGCTAAACCCGCACATAAAAATGCTATTTAACCTTAGCCTTACTACAGGATATGTCCCTGAAAACTGGCGTACAGCAACAGTAGTCCCACTCCACAAAGGAGGCACCTGTACTGACCCTGGTAACTACCGCCCCATAAGCTTAACCAGCCTGGTCTGCAAAGCTATGGAAAGAATCATTATGGAACTAATAAACAGAGACATTGGGGACTTACAGACACTTGATCCCACCCAGTTCGGCTTTGTAAAAGGCAGATCCTGCCTTTTAAACCTGGTTGACTTTTTCGAAACAGTCACTAGAGCCATTGACGAGGGCAAAGCAGTCCATACAGCCTACCTGGACTTGGCTAAAGCTTTCGACACATTACCCCACTCTGGCATCATAGACAAGCTCAACAGCTTAAATGTAAATCCATATGTCACAAGATGGGTGGCAAACTGGCTAAAGGATAGAACCCATAAAGTCAAAATCGCTGGAGCCATGTCAGAATCAAAGCCAGCGACAAGTGGTGTCCCACAGGGCTCTGTCCTGGGACCCCTCTTGTTCGGCATTTATTTTTCAGATGTGAAAGCAAACATGGGAGGGTTGTGGCTGACAAAGTTCGCAGATGACTCAAACTAGGCACCATAGTCGATACACCAGCTGACACATATATCCTACAGAAAGGCCTCACTGAAACGGACAACTGGTGCCGGAGTCATGGCCTTAAACTGAATGCCAAAAAATGTATAGTCATCCCCTTTGGGAAAAACAAAGTGCCCACAAATTATCACATAGGCGGTAATCCACTGAGTACAGAAAAAGTAATCAGAGACCTGGGGACCCAAGTCGATAGTGACCTCTCATTTGACACCCACGTTGCCAAAGTGGTCAGAAAGACTTTCTACCTTGCCCACCTTATCATGAAGGGATTCACATCCAGATCAAAGGAGGTCATTGTGCCCCTGTACTCCTCCCTTATCAGGCCCATGATTGAGTACAATGCCCCATTTGGTATGTACCTCATCTGGCACTTGCAACAGCTGGAGAGACCCCAGAAGTACCTCACCAAGAGGATCAAGGGTCTCAAACATATGTCATATGCTGCCAGACTAAAGAAACTCCAGCTCTATTCAGTAGCATACTGCCTACTCAGAGGTGATCTGTGCCTGACGTACAAGGCCATGTCCAACCAGGAATTGATGGACATGCTCCACCTCAAAAAATCCAAATCCATCAGAACCACGAGAGCTAAAGATTTGAACCTCAGCACAAATATGAATAGGACATGCTGGAGGGACAGATTCATAACTCAGAGGCTTCCCATACTCTGGAACAGAATCCCAGTTTATGTTAGGCAGAGCACCTCACTGACTCTCTTCAAGAGAAATCTTGACGAGTGGATGGGAGATCGTAGGTTTACCCCAGGGGTCATCTCTGTGTCACTACTAGACAGAGGCACAGTAAACTAATTCTATTATGTAAGGGGGTCTTCACTTTTGTACCATTACATGGGGTGGCGAAAGCCAAATCACTATGGCTAGGCTTATAAATGCCCCAGGGCAGATAGCCTAGTACCAAACTATGAAACTATGAAACTATGACTAGATTTTATAGTCATGGCTTATGCTTTGCAGTTCCTAATTGGTTTGGTTTGGGTACATGGGTTACATATTACCTATGTCCTTGCTTATCCACTTGACAATTACGGCCTTATACCCTTGCATATGATACTCAGAAGGCTAAATATTCTGGGGACTGTCACATGGCTCTCTTTGTATAATGGTACCACTGTGGCAATTCTCCACACTTCAAAAATACATCTTTTAGAAGAACTAAGTGGTGCATAACACTTATAAACAGATAGGAATATTACTCGGTCCTATGAAGCTTGGTTATAGATAATATGCACATAACCTGGTCTAAGCTGAATTTGGAAGGGATATGATGATTAATAGTAGAAGGAACAGCTTGCTTGCTGGGGGTATTAGGTCAGTACTGAATTTCTTTGTGATGATTTTAGCAGTACTTTCATGATCAAAGTGATAGACATAAGTATACATCAGTGACAGACATCATTGCTACATTTGGTAAAGTGGATGAAGAAGGCCTTGTGCTTCTTGCTAGAGTTGGTAGTGATTGTAAGTTCATATTCATACCTGAACTTACATTTCTTGACAGTGTGCTCTGCTTATTAAAATCTGTCTTATATTAGCTGCTGCCTAGCTGTTCTAGATGTTTTTACATTGCTTGTTATTATTTCATCTGTTTTAGGTGTTTGGAGATATTTTTGTATTGTTTGTAATTTTTATACTCTCTTGGTTGTTTTCATCTAACACCGTCTTGCCTGATATGGTACAGTTGTGTAAGTAGATGTACCACAACAGTAGATGTTCGAATGATCACTGCTGCAGTAGCCTTAGCTATACTGGTTATATAATGCCAAGGATACAACAGCCAGCCAGCTTCCAAAACTATAAGTCTCTTGAATCGTTATTCAGACTTGTTGGAGTGCCCTTGGTTTTGGGAGATTTGGGGCTTCTTTTTGGAATCTCTTTGTTACTTCTTCTTAAATGGCTGTTTACCTGAAATCTGCTGAGACTGTTATTCTTTTTTTTTTTTTTTTGCTGAATGAAGAGAAAAAATATCCCTTAGACAATTTGGAAAAAGAAGGCTGAAAAATCATATACATTCCTTGGATCATCTTGCTCCTTTCATGACACTTTTAGATCACCTCTGCAGCAGAGGGGACCAACCACTAAATCTCTATCCAAGGGAATATTTAAAATCACACTTGTAACATCATCTGGAAAGTTCTGAGAAAGCAACCATGCAAATCTCCTTAAAAGCATACCAGTGGCCATAGCCCTGGAAGAAGTATCAACTGAGTCATACACACACTTTGCAAAAAATGAGTGGTGACCTGTGCAATAAAAGAAACTAAGTTATTTAAAGGTGAATTTTCTTCACAAGAAGAAACTGTACATAAAATATTCTTCATACATTCACAATATTTCAGAATACATTTTAACATATGAGCCTGACAATTTAAGATTCTCATATTCAAAGTTGCAGAAGTATGCATTTTCCCATACCTATCAATACCTTTACCATGCCTAAAAGAAAGAGTAGGATTGGAATTAGCTAAATGTGTAGCAGCAGAGGAGTCGTCTAAAGCTATAGCTGCTGGGTCAGGTTTGGGAATAGTGTATAAGATGTTAAAAGACTGAGGAACTTTATAAATCCCATCTGCCTTTTTAGGTACAGCTGGCTGACTATCAGGAAAATTGCAGGCAGTAAGACACACTTCCTCTAAAGCAGACAGGACAGGAGGAGTGAGTGTAGGTTCTGGAAAAATCCTTCTCTAACAACTTGCAGAATTTTTTGAGGAACAGAGAATCTTCAGTATTCTCCAACTGAAAACACTAGGACACTCTAGCAATATTCTCAGAGAAAGGGATCCCCTCCCCCCACAGAGGGAGAATCAGAAAGAAAGCTCTCCTCTGAGTCTGAATCACAAATCTGAGGACAAAGCCCTGAATCCATCATTGCATCTTCCTGTTCAGATTCTGAATATTGAATATCTTCAGGAAAGCTGGCATACCTCTTTCTTTTACCAGAAAGTACTATATAAGAAAGCTCAATATCCTGAATCAAACCCTGAGACAGTCTCAGTAAACTACTCCTATCCACAGAAATTGAGGAGGAAATATATGCTTGGTTTTCTGTTTCTTTCTGACAGGAAAATGGGCCAACTGTGTTTGTAATGGCAGACCCTGCTTCCCAAGGGATGAGCACAGCACTCTGACACAACAGGGAAACCTTCCCTGTTCCCTCTCCCTGGACCAACAAGAGTGGTTCTCCTTTGCCAACTGAGGGGAACCAAACAGCCACATGGCTAAACCCCAGTCCACAGTGGCTGCAGGTGCTACACCAGAGGTATCTGGGTAAAATATGAATGCACAAAAATAGTTACAATGAAGTCACCCATCTGTGGCTGAGGCAAATTGCTAGCCTGCTGTGGTGGTAAAGGCTGTTTGATGAAGTTTTTTTTTTTTTTTGTGTCCGGAAGAAGAACAGACCATGGGAGTGGCAACATCTTCAATGGTCAAGCCAAAAAACAAGCAACAATTCGAGTAAAATTACCAGTCTGCAAAAGTTACCTTTTTTTGACAGAAACAAAAATACAGTAAAAAGCTTTTTCAAACAATATGCCAGCCCCACAATCTTAAAATGAACATTATTTCTCTACAGAAATAAAGTTTATCCCTTAACACTACTTTTAAACTCACAGAAGCAACAAGTGCTGCATTTAAAAGTATATTTTGAATTAAGCTGTTTAAACACAACACTCATAGCTTTAAAATAAGTTTCCTGAGGAGGATATAAAAAAAATCAGTGAAAAAAAAATGGAATTATTTTTTCCCCAAAGGGAACTTATCTGCCCAGCTAAGGAAAGCACAATCCGACCGTCGATCCTCAAAGCATCAGATGCGGTTACTCCTTGGCCACTGTAAAACTCAGAGGGGCTTTGCACCCAAACTTGTTTTTAGTCAGCTTACTTTGAGCCTCTTGACAGTTTAGGTGCAAGGAAGGTGCCCTGAAGCTTTAGAAACTGGTCAGCTGTTATATCCTTGGCTATAACCAAGGCTACTGCAACAGTGATCAATACAAAGAACATTGCTAGTTCCAATTTAGCCATTCTGAGCTGTACAGTTTTGTGGAATAATGTATTTTTCCATTTAGATAACTGCCTTGGGTGAATCTGTGTGGCCAAGGATGGCAGTCATCTTTGAGTTGGCTGTGAGTCATCTAAGTGAGAGTTTGACTGATTGAGATAGGTTCTGGGTGGTTACCACCCTTGGGAATTGGTTTACATCTAGTTTTCATTGTTTTAGATTTTCTTCTGTGATTTATCGTGTGGGATCAAGCTCAGCCTTGGTCTTCCCACACAGAGCTCAGCTATGTGACTACACAATTTAATGAGCTGTTGTTCCTGAAAAACAGAAACATGACAAGAAAGTTATGTTTTATTGTTCACATTTATATTGGCAAGGTATTCTGTTTTTATATTACCTGTTGCCAGTTCATACTGTTTCGGGTGTTTGGAGTTGATTATGCATGAACTATTTTTACACCATTTTAGTCACTTTCTACTAATACTTCCTTGCTTGATATTGCTGATCATAGTTTTAGCCATTCGGAGATGCTATGTTTTAATATTGTTTTCACTGCCTTGAGTAAACCAGCTTAGCCAAGTGTAATAGCCACATTACAATCAATCGTAACTCATCTAAGTGAGAATTAGACTGACTGATATAGATTCTGGGTGGCCACAGCACTTGGGCTTCAGATTAGACATAGTTTCCATTGGATGTATTATTTTCTTCTGCTAGATTTACTGTGCGGGATCCAACTCACCCTTTATCTTACCAAAACAACTGCATAGAGCTCAGCTATTTGACTACACTGTTTAACTAGCAATTTAATTTGAGAGGGAAAAAATGCTAGGAAATGTATTTTTCCTCTTTTGCATACGAGTTGTCTAGGCATTCTAGCTGCTTTTGAATTGCCTGTTGCTACCAAGCACCTGACCCTCATCTGACTTTGATTTACAAAACCATTCTATATAAACAACTTCACGTTTAAATACCTATGATTATGGCTTGATCAGTCAATAAACCTCCAATTCCATGTAGACAATGTGAAAGCCAAAGTAAAAACCTCCTCTTCTGTGCCATAAAGATTTCACTCTATCCCAACTAGGCAGAGCAGTCATTGGCAGAGCGGCTCACCTTTTTCAAGTTGAATATAGGCTTCCAGTTTATGCTTTTGTAGCTAAGAAAAACACTGGCACAATCCAGGCTATCTCTAACAGCATCTACTGATATTATAAACTCAGCTCGCTGTCAACATCACTGTATCACATTAGAAAAAGTCAAATGGCTACCCATAAAACAACAAGCTAACCAACTGTTAGGATACCAACTCTACAAACTACTTCAGCTCCACATATATACTCCCCTTGCTACTAGACTTCATGAAAAAATCTCCTCATATAATCTGAGACACTACCCACAAGCCACACCAACTCCCATTACCCCTAGAACCAAACTCTACAGCACTGCACACGCTTTTCATCTCAGCCACATACTCTTTGACCAGCTTTTCCCATCAGTCTAAATGAAATCAATAGTTCATACAAATTCAGAATGTAACTCGAAAAGCACTTCTTTATCCACGCCAAATACTCTTCCTTCAATAGAGGACATACCACCTCATACACTGTCCCTCTTTCCTTCCCGAGTCTCTTCTCCTCTCTAAAGATTTACTGATGTTTGACCCAGTTTTAGAAACTAATGTATACTTTGTTTATTATATTCTGCTTGACTGTAAATTGCAGTGTGCTTTTTCAAATGGAATTTTGTCCATGCAGCTAGAATGAGTTACTGTTATTACTTACATTTTTATATTTGTTTGTCTGAGAAATGTTTTGTATTTCACCTGGGCTGAGCTTGAAATTAGCTAATATCGGTCAGTACTCTAGTAAACAACTATGTGTATGTATATATATATATATATATATATATATATATATATATATATATATATATGGGTTCCCTTTTTAATTTTGAAATACTGAAATCCCGAATTTTAGTACTTCGAAATTAAAATACCAAAGTCTTGAAATACCGGTAAACCAGAAGCGCGATTTTGAATTAGCGCTTCTGATGTTGTGGTGTGAGAATGGTAAGATGTGAGTTTGGGTATGTATGTATGTGTATGTCTGTTGGTTAGGAGCTTTAGTGTCTGTCAATGTGTGTTTTGACTGTGATGTGTGTGAGGGTGTGTATAATGTGTGGGAGTAAGTTGCTTGTGTGTGTCTGATTGTGCGATCTCAGAGTTAGTATATATAAGTAGGGGGGTGGGGGGTGCAAGGGGGCTTGCCCCCCTGATTATCTGTAGTGTAGGATATTATATTTGAGTTGGGGGGAAGTTGTGTGTATGTGTTTGTGTGTGATGTATCTGTAGTGTAGCATCAGGATTTTGAAGTTTGCGGTTTTAGGGTTTCAGTGTTTGATGTCTTTGGCTATGTAATTTCGAAATACTGAAATTCTGGATTTAATTACATAGTGAATCCACACACACACACGCACACACACACACACACACACACACACACACACACACACACACACACACACACACACACACATATATATATATATATATATATATATATATATATATATATATATATATATATATACATATATATGGGTCACAGACACCTGGTGAAAATTTTACAAGACTGAACATGAAAAGATCAAGCCAGAAAGCCAGGTATACTGAAAACACAGAAGCTAAAAAAATACAGCACAAATGCTACATCTGATTTTTTTCAGAGGGCCAAGTCCCCTGCACACCCCACTAATTATATACTCCATGACTGCACTACAGTAGGGAAAGAAGCAAAACTCCAACCCCCACTGCACTGTAATCCTGCACAATGAACATTCATGCTGTTCGAGCTTCCAGGTTTTCAGTATTCCCATCTCAATTTTTTCATGTTCAATTTTGTGGAAATTTGACGTGGTGTCAGGGACCCACATACATACATACACAGACACACGTACGTACTTTATATATACTGTTTTAGTTGTTTAGAGGTGGTTGTGCATTGCCTATACAATTCTTATACCATCTTAGCTATTTTCAGCTACTACTGTCTTGCATGATATTGTTGGTTGCGCCATAACCATTCTGGGCTTTTCTGAGTTGTTTAATACTATTTTGTTCCATTTAAATCACTGTCCTTTGTGAGTCTGCCTGGCCAAGGGTGGCAGTCATCTTAATATCAATTTTACTCGTCCAAGTGGGAGTTTGATTGAATTAGATTGATTGACACATGTTCTGAGTGGTTGAAATTCTTGAGTTTTAGATTACACTTAGCTTTCATTGGTTCTTTTGTTTTCTGTGGTTCTTTTGTTTTCTTCTGTTGGACTGACTGTAGGGTACTCTGCTGAGTGCAGCTGAGTGGAAGTAGCACTTCCAAAGAAGGTAGTAGATACAATTATTACTCTCTCTTGTTTTACTGCAGGAAGGGTACCTTCTTATAACATCAATGAGTTACTGATTCATCTCCATTTTGTATAAACTGCTTGCACAAGCTGTGCAAGCATCCTCTTAGCTTCATTGGTTTGCACAGCCTAAGTGCCAGTTGTTCTGAGCAGGTTTATGCTGAAGATAATAAACAGTCCAACAAACTTCCACAGCTGTAATATTTTTCTATCCCTTCTTGACAGTCTCACTTACTTTAAATGTGGTCATTCATTGAGCGGTAAAAGCACAAACCCTTCCCCTATCACCAGCCTTATAGCACATGGAATATTGAGGCAGCCCATGAACTACATAATGCCCACTGAGGACAAACTTGTACTAAATGCAAAAGACTCTGTCTGCAAGAGGTGTAAGTGTATAATGAATACACTGTCTGCTTAGCTATGGAAAAAGTGAATACCAACATTGAAACTGTGCTAGTTTCACTGAAGATGGAGAGCCCTGAAGGATCGATGCCATTCATAATGAACATCAACAATTATCTTCTCACTTGTCCAGAGAACCTCAATGGTGGATAGGAGGTGTAGTCTAAGGAGCTTCTGAATGAATAAAACCCCTACCAAAGCTATACTACCACATGCAAACCCTCCTCTGAAAGATAAAGGAGTGCCCAGTTTGGCAAATAAGTCAGAGAAAGAGGCAGAATCAGATGTAGTAAATGCAGACATAATCAAGATGTTGGTGGTGTTAAGGAAAATAAATGCCTCTGAAGATACTTATATCAGTATGAAGAGTTAGATGTATATCAGATGGCTAGAGCATGTGCAGTCTAGTGCCAGTGTACAAAAATAAAATGGATGTTCACTACTGCAGGCAGTACAGAGATATCAGACTCCCGTCACAGTGCATGAGGGTAATAGCAGAGTAGCAGAAACTAAAATGTGATATGAGCATTTTGGATTCAGATTAACTGATTCATGTTTGTAGTTAGGCAAATAGTGGGGAAAAAGAAGAAGACGAGGAAAGTGTCCAAAAGCGCATTCCTAAACTTGAGGTAGCATATTCCTCAAGAAAGCAATTTCAGTAACCCTTTACTTGTATAAAATCACAGAAACATTGATAGAATTAGTACAGCCTATGTACAGTGAGAAAAGCACAAAAGCGTAACCAGTGTTAGTCAGGCAGGAGGATATGTATCAAAGTTCAAAGTTCAACTGTGAACCAACTGTTGTTAATACTGGTCATGGACCATATCAGCAAAAAGGTTAAAGAAGACAGACTTAACAAAACGTGCTGCATGCAGATGATAATGTACTAGTCCAGCTCTAAACAGGGTCTTCAGCAAATAATTGGTGACTGGAATGCAAAACTGAAGGCACGTGGGATGAAACACAGTACAAGCAACACAGTGCTCAAGGCAGCTAATAGGAAATCAGATGAAGCTTGATACAGAAAAGGAAACAGTTGAACAGGCTAACAGCATAAATTATCTTATCTAGGAGGTGTGGCTGTGGAGATGGGAGGTCTGAATACAGAGATTAAAGATAGAATAAGTGACAGTGCAGCCAGCTGGTGCAAAATCTCAGGGTAAGTGACTGACAAAAAAATGCCAAAAAAGTTAAAAAGAAATAAGTACAAAACAGTGGTATGATCATTGTAGAAGCACAGTCATGTGGGCAGTAAATGCAAAGTAGCAGAGGAAGCTTAAGGTGATGGAGATGAAGTACTTGAGATGGAAACTAGGATGCACACTTGTGAGACAAATGAAGAAATAAGGACATCAGATTAGAAGCCAAAGTAGCCCCATCTACATGGACGGTCAAAGAGAAAAGATTATGGTGGTTCAGTCACACGTGTTCCATCTTTTTAGCTCTATGGTTTCTGAAGGCTCTTTTGAGCATTTTCTACTAGCTGAGATACTCATATCCTAAGCATATGTCAAGCAGCATGTACATACCTACACATAAATACATATATGCATATATATGTATATGTGTGTGTGCATAATATATATATATGGATGCAGTTCCCTCTCCCTTACATTCATTTTCTTCACAGGGTGAACAATGATGTGTGTTTTCACCAACATTCATTTTGCAAAAAGGTACGTAGGTGTACTGAAATGGAATGTTTGTGTGGAATAGTGTTATGGAGGTGCTTTTGGTTATAATAAATAGGTCAGCATTAGGGTTGGGAGTTTGTGTGTGAGTGTTTGCGGGTTACGGTGAGAATAAGGGCCATTTAAAGGGAAAGACTTAATTGCGTGAGTGTTGCTGTGTCAGTAGTGTGTTTGTGTGTGTGTATGTGTATGTGTATGCTTGTGGGTGTGTGGGTGTATGTGTACATTGTGCTGTGGTACAATTAGGAAAAGGGTATTTGGGAGGAATGTGCAGGGTTGGTATTAAGGCCAAGTGCATGGACAGGGTTAGGGTTAGTTAACATGAGTAAGGTGGTGCATGTTAATAACTGGTCCCAAGTATGTTTCTGTGGTTGAGTTACTGACTTTGGTTAAGGGCTGATTTTTGAAATTGTTACTTGCACATAGAATTCATACAGGCTATGTACAATGATTCAATGGCACAAGCCTAACCACTGCTTTATATCTGCATCTTTTCCAGATGACTGACATAGTCTGCTATTATTTCTACCCTAATATAGAAAAGATGTTAATAAAACTATCCCTCACTTTCATACTCTCCATTATTCTGAAGTTGTGCTCCTATGACATCACTCATTGAGGAATCATTTATCATGCGCTATACTTATATGGACTATTTATCAGCTGCTCTCTATATCATGAATTTTCTGTACTGTATACATGGACTATGTGACTACCTGCTACCTGCTATACTCAGCATAGTAGCAGTCTAGAGAATTTAAGCCAATGTGCAGGAATAAAGGTGAACACGATAGCCAGTGAAGTGTTTTTTTTCTTAACTTTTGTAGGCTATGACCTCCCATACAACTCAGAATATATTTTAATGAATGATATACTACACTAAATGGCACCTCTCACCTGTACAAATTTTCACAGAATGCCCAGATTTTTGCCACATATTTTTGGTTTGTTTTTCATAAAATGTAAGGTTTTCTAGTAAACCACTGAAGATTGAAATCACTAAATAATGACATGCATTTGAGTTTTACATTTCGTTCCCTTCAGAAAATGCATGACAACACAAAGCCTGTTATTCTAGCAACTTTCTAAGTTTAAAAGAGCAGTATATCTGTCCATATTTTTGGCCTTTTCTGACCCTCCCCCATTTTTGGGCTTTGTCCAGATTTCTTGTTTAAGAGGTTGATAGGAATGCTACCTGCCATTTTGCACTGTGTTGACCACCGTGCACCATGTTGTTTACCTGTGATGGCTGAATACTGGTAGTTTTCTACCCTAAAATCAAATACTTGTCATTCTACACATATGAAGCACTTCTGCACACTTCCTTGTACAGCCCCTTTGAGCAAAGACACACATGCTTATCTTCATTCATTCACCAATGTGAATGAAGATAAAACTAGTCTGTCTTTTCAGCTTTTCCGGGTTAGGGGGTCACCACAGCAGAACTCCGGTCCACTAATGATTGGCAGTAGATTTTTTTTTTTATGGTGCCGAGTTGCCAGCCCAACACTCAACCTTCAGCGAAGGCACACCCATTCTCGCATGTAATTCAGAGGCCTCTTGACCGTGGGGAAGACATGCAGACTCCACAAAGAAGGCACTCCAGCCGAGAATTGAACAGGAGAATCTCTTGCTGTGAGGCAACAACGCTACCACTGTACCACTGCGGCTTAGTACTAAGAAGATAAAAATAGTACAAATTAAATTCTCCTAATCCTTAAACTAAAATGGTGGTCAGCCTGCATATATTCCAACTGCAACAGCCTCATAAATCCACCTTACCATACTACTCTAGAAATAAAAAATCGTTTGGTGATAGTGACTCTTATTAGACATTCTGATTCTCTTTTCACTAGGTTGGAGAAAGACAGGGTGTCAGTGAGTGCACTTTTAGGTGCCAGGATCTCAGGTGCTCTTAAGTCTCTTCCACCTAGCAAACATATATATCTATAACATGGTGGCAGTGTGTGTGTGTGTGTGTGTGTGTGTGTGTGTGTGTGTGTGTGTGTGTGTGTGTGTGTGTGTGTGTGTGTCTGTGAGGCTGATTTGACATATGGAGAACCCGGAGGGGAGGTGCAGCTAGACATGTCAGATTTCCCAAAGCATGTTACAAATGTAGGCAAGACTCTGGTCTTGGACAGAACCTTTCCTTATCCAAAAATAATGAAAGAGTACAATTAAGTCAGATTATAAGCTAGTGATTTTCACCTTTAAAATTTCTGAACTTGCAGTCCACCAATGTAAGTGAACTTTACAATGCAAGAAAAATACTCTTTAAAACATACAGCAGATCAAAAGCCCCCCTCAAATCAACATAACAAGAACTAAAAATAAAAAAAAATACTATTAGGGCTACTAAGAGAGCTCACAAATGTAGGCAGACATCTGCAGCCAAGGACGACAACAAAAAATAAATAAATAAATAATAACACCCAGCATTGCTCTGAACTATCTAAAATGAAGCCACATACTGAGAACCAGCACACATCGCAAACATAGTGGCAAACAAATTCAGTGCAAATTTCACCCATAAAACAACTATCTAAAGCCTGTGTATCCAAGCAGCTCTCAGAATCCCCATCATTAATAAAGAATCAGTCGGATTCAGCAAACTCTGCATGGAGTGCAGGAATAGTGCAAGTGCTGCTGCATGCAATATGGCTACCTAGTGATCCAGGAACGAGCTCCCTGGATGTGCATGAGCGCTCCTAGACTATTCCTGCACATACACCACTGCTATATGTTAATTATCCCATTTGCTGGTGAAAACTATGCAAATGAGGTGAATTAGCGATCCAGGAAGCAGGCAGGTGTCTGTGCAGGAATAGTGTAACCTGCAGAAATGTATTCAGTTACTAACCAAATAAATTTCTGCAAATTACAAATCGGGGGCATGGCAGCTCCAAAGAAAGCATGTATTCAATGTAGTAGGCACGCCAATGGCCAAATATATGGCCATTGGCATGAGAAATAGTTGCAAAATTATAAAAAATAACTTTTATTTTTTTTGGCAGATTTCAGCCGTTTAAGCATAGGGCAACGATGCGCAAAGGGGATCGGCCCAAAAATAAGAAAACAGTTGGAAATAAGCTTTTAAACCCAAATCAGTATTTTGCCATAATAGTCAATGGCATGCATAAGACAACAATACCAGGGAATAATGGTTGCTAGGGGGGAAGGCTCATTGTGAGTGTGGTAACTATGACTTGGTATTCTGTTTTATGCAAATGAGTGGATTGATACTGAATCACAGATTTCCTCTCAGTGTTAGCTTGCACCCAATTGTGTAGGTGCAGCAACACCATTGTATAAGCAGAAGAGGTAGATGACCTCATAAGGGGGAGTGCCATGCATGCTGTAAGCTTATTGGAGCTCTGTGGCCCATGTTTGCTCTTAGCTAAGCACAACTAAGGAAGGGTGTGTGTCTGAGGCTGCCTAGCATGAATTCCTCGGTGAATACCGGTTTTGAGGGGAAAATATTGGAGTGCCACAAATTCCTGAGAGGCCCTTTAATTTCTGAATTTTTGACTTTCCTGTTTTTTTTTTTCTGATGAACTTGTTCTCTGATGTCATCACATACAGGGCATTCACAATGACGTTAGCTTTGACAGCCTGTCAGAATGTGGAGCCAAAATTTAACTTAGTGCAGTGTCTGCAGCACTCTTCCTCCAGGTAAATAAACATGATTTCTGTGATCTCAGCTGGATGGATGGGCAAAGTGTAGTTAAGAGATTTGCGATTTTATTTTGTTAAACTGAATGGAATGTGTAGTTCTTTACATTTGCAGTGTTGTTAAGCTTAACTTTACTTGGCCGCATGATTTCTGTGTTCAGAAAAAGTGTAACAGCAGTCTGTATTACTTTGCAACTAATAGCTTTACAACATGATTTGTTTAGTTCTGTGCTTAGCTTGATAAGTGTAATGGCAGTGTTAAGCTGTTTTAGTTTGCTGGGTATTGGTTGTGTAACTTGCATCCAGCAGATTTATTCAACATGATTTTGTTTTTTTTTTAGCTGGGTATTGGTAAATGTAACGGCAGCTTATTTTAGTTAGTTGGGTATTGGTAAATGTAATGGCAGCTTATTTTAGTTATCTGGGTATTAAATATAATGGCAGCTTAAAGTTACTTAGCCGCATGATTTCTGTGTTTGGAAAAAGCAGTCTGCATTACTTTTCAGATGCTAGTTCTGTCACTGTTGTGCTTTGATTGTTTCTAACCTGAACGGCATTTCCAATTTGCACTTATTGCAATGGTCTAGTAGCAGTCTGCATTACTTTGCATCCATGGTTCCGAAAGGTAGAGAGCAGAACAAGGTTGATTATGTGTGTGTGTGTGTGTGTGTGTGTGTGTGTGTGTGTGTGTGTGTGTGTGTGTGTGTGTGTGTGTGTGTGTGTGTGTGTGTGTGTGTGTGTGTGTGTGTGTGTGTGTGTGTGTGTGTGCATGTTTGTGTGTGTGTGTGTGTGTGTGTGTGTGTGTGTGTGTGTGTGTGTGTGTGTGTGTGTGTGTGTGTGTGTGTGTGTGTGTGTGTGTGTGTGTGTGTGTGTGAGCAGAACAAGGTCGACTGTGTGTGTGAGTGTGTGAGAGCAGAACAAGGTTGATTTTGTGCGTGCGTTTGTGTGTGTGTGTGTGTGTGTGTGTGTGTGTGTGTGTGTGTGTGTCTGTGTG
>NC_056729.1:123722119-123747119 GCF_019279795.1 Protopterus annectens
ACAAATCCCACATACTGCAAATAACCAAAAACAAAATCCTAAAATCATCTTCTCCCTTCCCATTGAACATCATTGCAACAAATTTCATAAAAAATGGATCCCATTTACTACAGGGTCTGGGGCGAGCACATTTTGGTTGGCAGTTCTTCAGTTTGGTTTTGAAAGTTGGTATCCCACAATCCCATTGGAGTGGGCAGGGTTTGCAAATTTTATTTTAATCAGTGCACAGATTTGTACCTATTTGCAGGGGCCTTTGTCCAGATTTTTGATGTTTCCAGGTTGAGAGGTATGGCCTAAACAGGTGTGTGCACAGTGCATCTGGTTTTAAGCAAAACAAAAAAAAAGAGGAAATAGCATCTCTGTTCACATCTGAGCACTGGGTATGCGCGCCGCACCCCAGGGTTTAAAATGGAAGGCAATGGGAAGGGAAAACAGCAGTAGGAAGGCAATCAAGGAGAACTAGCATAACTGGCAGGCGAAATGTATCAGAATCAGCCAAGTACACATGGAACAGCCTAGCATACTACTATAAACTATGCAACCACCTTCCAGTCATCCAGTCATTTTTTTCCCCACAAACTCTATACCACCGGTGTACACAGATGGGGAAATTTTACCTGACAAAACTAACAAAATGTTAGGGGCTGTTGTTGCTCTCATGTGTAAGCGGCTGAGGGTGGTGAGAATATGAATGCTGATGACCGACCCAAAGTAAGGAGATGGAGAACAGTGTACGTACCCATGGTAACCTACAAGGGGCTACATGAGCTGGAGATAGTGGGGCACTATAGTGTGGACAGGGACATTCTACAGCAAATTGTTGAGCTGTGCCGGCCCCATCTCACACACAGAACCAACAGAGAGGAACACATCCAAGTGGATACCAAGGTATGTGTAGGTTTACGAATACTAGCCACAGGTACCTTCCAAAGGGCAACTGGGGATATAATGGGGATCTCGCAGGCATCAGCATCCAGGGTACTCCACCAGTTCCTGGATGCCATGTAAGCACATGCCGGTGAGCACATATATTTCTTCAACACTCGTGCGACATTGACCAGCAATATGCATCTCTTTCACCAAATAGAAGATTACACTGAGGTAGTGGGTGCTATAGACTGCACACACATACACAACAAAGCACCACCTGGTGAGCGGGAAGGGTCTACATAAACTGCAAGGGCTTCCCCTCCATCATCTGCCAGGTCATGTCCAATGCCCAGGGCATTATCTTGAATGTGTGTGCTGGCAGCCCTGGAAGCTATCATGACTCCCACATCTGGCATATGACACAGCTGTACCAGTCACTTGCAAGAGGGGACATCCCATATGGCCACCTAGTGGGGGATGCTGGCTACGCACTGGAGCCATGGCTGATGACACCCATCAGAAATGCACACACACACCCAAACAAGAACTCCATAATGAGGCACAAGCACAAACCAGAATCATGATAGAGCGTGTGTTTGGGATGCTCAAGTCACGGTTCAGCTGCCTGGACATATCCGGTGGAACCTTGCAGTACTCTCCAGCTACATGTACACAAATGTTCACATAGTATGTGTCATGTTACACAATATGATCCTGCGGAAACACCTGCAGCAGGAACAGCATGGGACAAGGCTACACAGCCCTCCATCATTGCCAAGGCCATCACAGGCACAGAGGAACTCGGAGGAGGAAAACCTGAGCATGCCCATGTAGGCAGAAGGAGGTATGCCCAGTATGCCCAGGCTTTGGCAAAGAGGCAACGCAAAACACATGCACTGACACAGAAGGGACCCAGGGAATGACACCTCTCTCTGACTCGTACATACAGTAAAAGGGATACCAAACATGACATTACCTGTGCTTGACCATGTATAGGGAGTGTACTATGTGCATCCAACATAGTCAACCTTCCAGCACCATCCTCAATACTGGCACAGCCACAACGTAAGTCACTCTTCCTATCAATTGCTGAATGGAGTAGTATGTTCTGATAGTTGTATGTATGGTATAGACATGAGCATGTAAGGGAATCGGGTGGCTGAATGGGATGGCAGCAGGTAGTGGACATTTATATGGGCAGCATGAAATCCCTAAAAAAATACTGGTATCATCAAAGTAGGCAGTACTAGACAAGGTGACAAATCCCACTACAGTACATGTGGTGGCCCAAATGTGTGTCCATAGGACACACGCATTCATTTCAGTGAGGCACACATACCCACCACCAGCTTCAGCCAGCAGGATAGGTGTAGATGATGATATAAAAAGGCTGGGCTAAGGCCTCCAATTGATGGCAGTGGTTAACAGCCCCCCTCCAGACCTGCACAGACAGACTACAACAGGTCTGACAGTTGTATGTTATTTCTGAAGGGTAAGAAGTCTGAAACTGAAATGCAGGCCAATAAAAACTAAGATCTGTACTCTACTGATATGCCTCCAGTCTGCATGATAGGTCAGAATACAAAATTAAATGGAAGCCAACAGAGTACCTGAAATAACAGTACAGTCATAGCAAATGTTTAAAGTCATAAGGTGTGCCCCCTCACAATCCTATGTAGAAATGCAGTAAAATGTATATGTGGGTTTAATAACAGTGGAGCACAGGTTACCTGAGCTGGCTCAATCTACATGATAGATTGTTCTATGTGTACAATATGCAAGGATCCATGTGTTAGGTTGTTGTGTGTTCAATATTGTCTGGAAGTGGTCAGCATGTAGGCATGGAGGGTTGTGTCTCAGTGGCCTATGGTCAGTACTGTTGATGACAGGGCCATGTTCCAACAACTGCAGTGCCGACCACAATGCTTCTCAGCAATACCAATGTCACCAGTCATCCATACTCACTGTCCAGATGTCAATATCTGTCACTGTCTGAAAGATGGACATGCCATGAATGTGGGCCCAGACATACACACAGTACACAGGTGGAAGTACCCTAGACAGAGTACATAAAATGTAACTGTCAACTGCACACACCTTTGGAATTGTACATATAGGTTAGAAGCACATTAGTTGTCTGTGTAGTATGGAATACTGATGTAGTCTGGCCAATCAGTGGCAGACCACAAAAGGCACAGTTATGAAGTAATGAGAGACTGCATATGTCCCTGCACAAGGCAGAATAAAGGAAATGTCCCATGTATCTCTGTGAGTCAGGTGCAAGAAGCTTCCATATCACGCATGCACTCAGCTTAACTCACCATCAGCCACAGGTTTATCACAGGTCATATCCATGCAGGTGTGTCCCTAGCTGTAAGCAGCACCCTGCCAGCATCCAGACCAATGGATTAATATGGACAGGAACAATTACCATTAGCACATCGCACACTTACCCTGTCGCCCCAGGGGAACCCAGTGGCTCACATCTTGGGAACATAGGAGTGACAGAATGCACTGGCCTGCTACAGATGGCCTAGGTCACTACCAAATGGCCTACAGTCCTCTGTCAAAGGTCTGTGCCTCATCTGTACTGCCAATGTATGTTATCTCATGGGGTCCCAACTAACAACATAACACAGTCAACAGAACACAAATGCAAGGCCATGTTGTCAAATCCCAGTAGCATGCCCACCATGTCCTACTACATGAACTGTGCCCAACCCCTAAATACCACTGGGATGAAGGGACAACTATAGGGATACTTCTCAGATATCTCTCGCATAATGTTAAGAAAAGTATAGAATAACAGAGTGGGGGTGCAGAAGCATGGACATCATGGAGTGTGTGAAGTCTGAAACTCTGATGTGTACCCATTCCACCCCTGCCTGCAAACCGAGTAATGGATGGCTACAAACCTGCTCGCAAACTACAATGTGAAGGGGAACTGACCGGTATATGAGCCCTGCCTCTGGGTAACCTGGGTGAATCTGTACAGCTGAGAGGTATGGCCACAGCAGGATATGGCCATTCTGTTACGTTGACATTTGTACAAGAAGGGGATCATCAGCCACCATAGTACCAAGGTGCTGGACCATTTACACAGACTCATCAGCAACTGTCTGCAGCTACCCCTCCAGAATGGCATGAGTGTGAAAGAATATGTAGGCTGCAGACCAAAGTACTTGTCACATATTCATTCACTTTGTATTTCCCAGGAAATAAATGTGAGCAAATAAGTATATCTGTCAGTAGCTGATAACATAATATATCACAGTGTAAAACAATACATATGTCTGAATATGTCTGCTAACACAAGCCATGTAAAACACGCAGCACATACACAATACTTACTGTATTCCACTATCTGTCATCCATTGACTCCATATTGTCAACCTATCTACAGATATCCTGCAGAAACAGGTTGCTAGCTGTAGGTGTAGAACACCAAACCCTGGACAGGAGTACAACCTATCTGGAATGGATTCACACACTCAATACAGAAGGGCATACTGGGCATGCTCCTACACTTAGAGAAATGAATCCCATGTCTGACAACACAGTGGACTATACATATCTGTTAGTCGTAGATGTCTGTGCAAACACACCACATTATACACCATTCCTGGTTTGCACACACATTGGATAGGAATACTCACACATATCCAAGGCCAACACACTACAATATGTCAAACATACACACACACACAGATGTGGGGAAGAGAGAGACAGACAGTGACAGAGATTTCCATCATCAGGCCTGTCCCACCCACAGCACATCCAATTGGCTGATATCACATGATGGACTGATGTCAATCACTGTAGACATTCCTTTTGGTAGCCCTCAGCCCTATAGTATCTGTGGTGCTTGAGATAACTGTGTAAAACATAGTACAAATCAGTATTCATCTAGCATTTGTATACCCAGTCCTGTCAAATAAAAAGTTGTGTGTGACTGAGTGTGTGTGTGTGTGTGTGTGTGTGTGTGTGTGTGTGTGTGTGTGTGTGTGTGTGTGTCCAGAGGAATGGTTTATGGCCCATTCACACACACTGCAATTCCCATTGCCCATGTTAGCACTCCTGCTGATTTCAGTCACCTTGAAATAACTCTCTGGCCAAATATCAGCCCTATAAGCTGTATGGCCCTTGTGATACATGTGTAATACTGTAGTATAGAAAACTAGTTATGCAGGAGTTCTAATCCCAGACATGGCAACTGTGACAATGTGTGTGTGTGTGTGTGTGTGTGTGTGTGTGTGTGTGTGTGTGTGTGTGTGTGTGTGTGTGTGTGGCGATAAATGATTTTGAGGCCATTCACACTCACTACACCTCCCATTGCCCTACATTAGCATGTCTGCTGATTCAGTCATCTTGAAATAACCCTCTGAATAAGTACCAGCTCTATAAGCTTTGTGGTGCTTGCAATAACTGCATAATGCTATAGTGTAGCATACTATTTAGGTAGGAGTTCTAATTCCAAACATGACAACTGTAAAACTGTGTGTGTTTGTGTGAAAGAGTGTCTGTGTCTTTGATGATATCTGATTTTATAGACATTGACATTTATTACTCTCCCCTTACCCCTCCTTCAGCACAGCTGCTGATGTTAGTCACTGTCAAAGATACCTTTGCACAGCTCTCCAGCAAATAAGCTCCGTGGCACTTGCTATAACTGCATACTACTACAGTGTAGCATACTAGTTAGGTAGGAGTTCTAATCCAAGGCATGGCAACTGTGAAAGTTTGTGTGTTTGTGTAAGAAAGTGTGTGTGTGTGTGTGTGTGTGTGTGTGTGTGTGTGTGTGTGTGTGTGTGTGTGTGTGTGTGTGTGTGTGTGTGTATGTGTGTGTGTGTGTGTGCGTGTGTGTGCCTTTGATGATACCAGATTTTATGGACATTCACACTTACTACTCTCACCTTACCCCTCCTTTAGCATTGCTGCTGATGTTACTCACCTTCAAAGATACTGTGGCACAGCTCTCCAACATGTAAGCTCCATGGTGCATGCCATAAATGCAGAACAATGTAGTAGCAGTAACTACATAGGTATGGGTTTGAATTTCATGCATGACAAGTGTTTGTGTGTGTACATATATATGTCTGTACCACAAAGATTTTGGCCCCATTTACACCCAGTACACATCTCTGTGCCTGACTTTAGCAGTCCTGCAGATATCTTCCACCTTAGAAGTACCTGTTGCCAACCCTAAACCATGTAAGGTCAGTGGTGGATGTGGTAAATGCGTAACATAATGGTCTGTAAAGATTGCTAGAGGGAAATGCAAATGTGTGTGTAGGGTAAAGTTATTTTTTGGGATTTGTCACCCACTACATCACCCAATGGCAGTATTTACAAGGGCTGGTGATGTTCCTCACCTTAGAAGTACCTTAGGACAACATCCATCCTATAAGCTCTGTGGCACATGTGATAAATATGATACACTACAGTAACAATACATAGATAGGTAGGGGTTTCAATACTTGCAAGTGTGTCTTTGTGTGTGTGTGTGTGTGTGTGTGTGTGTGTGTGTGTGTGTGTGTGTGTGTGTGTGTGTCTGTCTGTCTGTCATCAGTATCCTGTGTGGGGGTTGCTGTGATTGTGTAATAACAGGATCCATTGTGGGGTGGGTTTTGCTAAATTATGTTGAGGACCTATTATATGTCACAATGTCCACCTTACAAGGCCAACAGATGTCAAACACTGGAGAGGCTGGTGTAGACAATCCATAGCCCTACATGTGACAGTATGGATTGGTGAACAATATATGCAACCCTTCTATTACTCAGAGAACACTCTTCACGCACGTCTCATACACAAACACACTTGGCTAGGCAACAACCACTATATCGGCAGTTCCCTGCATATTGCCTCACAGATAGTAACCATGGTATGATTACAGTGGACTACATGCCTGTTGACCACAACAGTGCCACTGACATGAGAAAGTACTTTGATGTGTTACATCTCCTGACTGTGTGTTATCCAGCAAGTAAAAGGACACGGCACCCAGTTCCATCCCCTCAGTAGCCAAATAAATGTGTACAGTGGCCCTTTTGCCATGTTTCCTACTGGACGCCTGCAACAATTGTAGAGACTGCAAATGTACACCACAAAGGGAATTCTATGCCTAATACAAATGCCCTGTATGGACAGATGCCAGTAACTCCACTGAATACACGTATCATGCTGTCAAAGTAGGTGCAAGCACAACCTCAGTTACATAGCCAGGTCTTACCAAATGAGGTCAGGAATGCTACATCATAAGATAACAATCTGTCCACACAACATTCCCCAGAGACTTCAAGTACACTTACACACATCAAATAACATGCATGTGGGATATGTGCACAACCCAAACACTGTCAATGTTAGGGAATATAGATCACATACATGGGAAGCAGTGCACATCACTGGTCACCCAGATGAGTGGATGTTGAATAAAATACCCACCCCTCGGGACCACTCCAGGGACTACACCCTGAGCCACACTGGGGACTATTGTCATGTGGCCTGATGCCAAGTTATTCCCTTGACCTAGGCTTGTAGAGCCTTTAGGCCAATTCACCTACTACACACCTGTGAAGCAATGAGCCTATGGATCTCAGTACTGGCAAATGTGTATGTGTGTGTGTGTGTGTGTATGTGTGTGTGTGTGTGTGTGTGTGTGTGTGTGTGTGTGTGTGTGTGTGTGGGTGTGTGTGTGTCATCAATATCTTGTGTGGGTGTGGGTGTGGTTGTGTAATGACAAGATCCATTGCAGTGTGGATTTTGCTACATTATTATATTGAGGACCTATATGTCCCAATGTCCACATTACAAGGCCAACAATTTTCAAAGACTGTAGAGGTTGTTGTAGACAATCCACAGCCATAAATGTATACTGCCATGTGCAATTACTATGTGACAGTATGGATTAGTAAACAATATAAGCAACCGTTAGAATACCTGGATACCACTCTCTACCCACGGATCAGACACAAACACGCTTTGCTCTTTCTCCCTTCCTTTCTTACTTTCTCTCTGTCTCTCTCCCTTTCTCCCTCTCTGGTAGATGTGGAAAAATACAACTGTTTTGCATAGGCAGCAGCTTGACTTTTGTAGGTACTGCTCATGATCAGCTGATGGCCTGTGCACAAATTAGAGTCCTCCACTTTCTAATTGCATGTGGAACAGCTGTGGTATCATTGCTATAGGTAATTGCATGGAAACACACTCCTATAACTAAGCACTTCTTGTGGGTGTTGGCCCTTTTCCTTCACTGTGAGCAGGACCTTATGTGGGTGTCTGACAAACAGCATCACAGAGGGTAGTTGGAAATACCTCTTACAACATACACTGTGGAGACAGGCCAACAAACAGGAGGGGGATGTTCTAATTTCCAGTTAAATATGCTTACAGACAGTTAACCTTAAAAGTGGTCAATCTGTGTAGGCATTGCTTAGCACAATGAAAACAGGCTTAATCCCACTTACTGCTGATTAAAAGTGCTTACTCCCACTTACCCCGGTGCTAATTTCTTTAAAAGAAAAGAAAAAAGGGGTGATAGGAAAGTGGTGAAAAAGGGAGCATGCAGAGGGAAAGATGATAGGGAAAGTAGCTAGGGATGTGCAGGACAGGTGCAGGGAAGGTCCATAGCTGTCCATTTCTTCTACAGCAACAGCTGTGCATATATACTGAATTTGGAGCTATATTTGTACACTCAACCCCCTGAGAGAGGGGTGAGGACAACAATAATGTGTTGTGAAGACAATTAGACCAGATTACATGTGTACAGTGGAAACGTGTGTGAAATGGACAGCTATGTATGGGGGAAATTTTTTTTTTGGGAACAGATTGCCCTTTTTTTAGGTGAGAGTGGGATGTTGGGGGCATATTTGGAGAGGTAAATTGGGTAGGAAGACAGACAAGACAGTATGCAGGGGTGGTATATGACACATGTGGGGGGTAAACACCTTGGACAGGGAGGGGTGTTTGGAAATCAGAAGCCCATGAGCCCTCAAATGGAAACAGTGGGACTGAGGTCCCCACCCATGGGCAGTCACCACTGCACCTTCACAGCCTCGAAGGTGGCTGTGCTGGAGGCTGAGCAGGTGGGGCAGGCTGACCCTCTAATGCATCACGCGGCCCTCAATCTGGAGTAGCAGATCTCCAAACTCCTTTCAGAGCTCGCTACACACCAAACCCCGGACCTGGCTTCGGGTGACAGGATCCTGTCCACTTCCCATCCCCTGAGGTGGTTCCATCCAAAGGTGGTGCAGGACCAATGGACGAGGATGTTCGTGGATGGGTCCCAGACATGCTGGGGCCCAGTGCCATGGCCACATGAGGTGGGAGTAGTGGGTCTGCTGGGACTGGCCTTCCCAAAAGTGCTATGGTGTTATAGTTTTAGAATATATATGGGTTACTAATAGTCAACACAATCCAGGATTAGTTATAACAGCATGCATAGATATTCCCATTAAAACAAAACAACAGATTTGGAACAGTTGCATAGCAAAAAGAACACATGCATATATGGAACCACAGTGGTCATTACAATGGCATGCAGGTTACATTGATAGCAACAGGCCACCAATGATAGCATTTCAACATGGAACATTAATAGAAACACATTTCAATATTTGTTGAACAATAGGACATATGTCCCAACAGTAGGTTTGGTATTAAACATATCCATTGATTTGTGTGTTTAGATTATAGTTGCAGATATGGTGGGGGGGATGTCAATTAACAACTTGTATATCCTTGCAGTACTCACAACTTTAATGATCATTGCTCTAATCATTACTCTACAGGAATTACTACAATACCATATGGCATTGGTTTGGGCAGTAGTATATTTGTAAACAGTGTATACTTCAACTGTCTTATAGCTAAATTCTACTTCTCTTACCTGGTAGACCTGTGCAGGGAATGCTTGTTAACACTACCTGACTGTTTCTACACATATTCTCAGATTCCTAGTTAAAATTATGCACACACCTCTCAACCTCTTAATGCACAAAATCTGGACAATGCTTGACAAAATGGGGGTACAAATAGGGACATATTTTAAATATTGCTCTTATAAACTTTAGACAGTTGCTAGAGTAACAGGATTTGTTTTAATATATATTTTCGAAAGGATATTAAGTCTGAAACTCAAATGTATGTCATTATTTAGTGACTACAATTCTGAGATCATCCCAGTGATTTGCCAGGGAGAAAGAGGAACAGGCCAACAATATGAGCCAGTTATCTGGACATTCTGGGAAAATCTGTACAGTTGAGAGGTATAATTATGCATGCAGCCTACTACCACTCCCAGGATTTGAGCCATGGCTGTGTGTGCTAAAAATACAACAATTTCTGTTTCATCAGAGTGAGCTATTTAGAAACTGCTGTCTGTTCCTTCAGAGTTTTCTGTCTAAGTCATTCTTGGTTGTATAATCTGACCTTGTACTTACAACAGTCTTATACAGACATTCCTAGACATATATTTTTTATGTAGCACAGTGTGGGTAGCAGTGGTTAACACAACATTACTATTCAGAGAATGCAACACTAAATGTCATATAATACCAGAGTAAACACAACCAGTCCAGGATTTAGAACTTTATTGCCAGGCAGTTACAGTTTTATTTAAATATCACCTATATGAGACTATTACTGTCATATTGTCTGGTTTATTCAGTACAACCCCTACACAGTTTTTATACTGCCAGGTGATTTTCTACTACTTTATATTTATTTGGTATGACTACTACAAGCAGGATTGTTACTCACCAGCCTCGCGACTCAACCTTTGCAAACTACTGGCATGGGCTTCCTGATTCACAGCCCATACAGCTGCAGCTGTAAAGGGAATAGAGAAATATTTAGGCATACCTATCCATCACATACAAAGGCTGGACTTTGGTAAACAGTTTTTGATATGAATACTTACACACTGCTGGGACCTCACCCTTCTGCCTTGTTTCATGGACCCACTAGTCCAAGAACTCCCTCTTCCTCCACTTCAAGTCAGCATAGTGGTGCCACACCTGCTCACCAGTCAGAGGTATACCAGGGGCACTGGTGAGGTCACGGCCGAGATGGTCCCAGGCTTCCACTTTATATTAGGAGCCCTGGTACTGGCTCTGTAGCAGTCTGTCATCATGGTTATTTACCAGGAGTCCTACCATGACCTTGGACTCTTGTATGCACCAGTGCTGCGCCTGGAAGTGCATGCCCTCGCAAACACCTGCCATACTGTGGGAAGCTGCAACCAGTTATGAGTTATATTCCCACCTGCAGGGTTTAAATACAGCTGATTTCCTCCCCCTTGCCATGATTGATGGTTTTGAAAATGCTGAGCTAAGCTAAGCTAAGCTACGGGCAAACTTGCTTAGCGAAGGTTGGCAGTACTTAAAGGGTCAGGTTCAGCACTGCTTACCAATGGGCAAATCCACTTAGCTGGGCTACTCATTGCTTAGCAGTCATATTTACACAAAGCTTACACCTGGTAAGCAGAGCTGTGCAATGCTTAGGATTGCTTATTTTTTATTTTATAGACTATCTACTGTATGGGATTGATTCATCATTCATTACATATTATAAATGTGCTTACTGTCCCTGACATCCCCCAATGTGCTTTCATTACATTTATTCATGTGTAACTATACTGTATGGGGCTCTTGTGTTTATATGGGGGGTTTCACAACTTTATTAAACTGACACCTCACATCTGGACCTACTACAGTACTCTGGTTAACACATATATGTTATTTTGTAGCTAATTATACAAAAAAAAGTTTATGCACTGCATGCAAATTGGTTATTGTGGGGATTGAACCAGAAACAGCTGCTTACAAAGCATACGCTCTAACCACTACACTATTGCAGTACTGCTGATGTTTTATGTCTCTTGCTGTTTAACTTCTTGTGCTGTTTAAGCTGGACTAAGCATAGCTAAGCAATGGCCACACCTGCACAGCTACACTGAAATTTTATTGCATGTATAGAAATACAATTTATCTGTTGTGTTTTTTTATTTGTACCCTTCAGAATATCCATGCTAATGCTGAACTTGTTATTCTATCAACTTTCTGCTTTGTGGGATGATTGTCCACTTTGGCTTTGTCCACATTCCTTACTCTGATGGGTTGGGAGGTGTGTGCTATGTGCTTGTGCTACATCAGTTATTCTATCAACTTTTGACTTGGTAGGGACGATTGTCCCTTATGGCTTTGACCAGATTTCTTATCCTGATGGGTTGGGAGTATTATGAGCATTCTCACTCATTTTAAATTGCAGAAAGGCAATTCTGGAGTGCAGGGAGCATGTGTATTGTGAGAGCTCTGCTCTCAGACACACACCCTGTGCTCATACATGGAACCATGTCTATTTTAAAGTATGGCAGCGCGCCTTCACACATATGCATGGCGCACTACCGTGCTGAACAGGAACGGTCCCTGCCATGCAGGAATAACTTATTCCGGCACGGCTGCTTGCTGAATCTATGGGAATATGTACTAAAGGTATTTCAAAAGACTTAAAATACTTCCTCCATGGTGTATAATATATCTGGCAGTTTAATAAACAGTACTAAATCCCTGGCAGAGCTGCTCCTTAAAATATTTGACTTAAGCTTAGTCACTGTCTTTGTCCCAAACATTTGGCATACAGTTCAGATTATGCCACTAGACAAGGATGGCCCCACTACTGACCCCAGTTACTATAGGCCCATTGGACTCACAAGTTATTTGCAAAGCAATGAAGCATATAACTGATCTGATAAATTATGAAATTCAAAAAAATGCATCCAGCTAGACCCGGAGGAGTTGTAAAGGGTAGATTCCATCTAATAAATCTCATCAAACTTTGTGAGAGAGGAACACAAGCTGCTGATAGTGGCCACTCTGTCCACAAGGCTTGCCTTGATCTGACCAAAGAGCTTGACACTATCTCTCATGCTTCACTCAATCCCTGTGTTGTAAGATTTATAGCATCTCTCTCGCCTTCCTCTCTCTCTGTCTGCAGCTGATAGCCACCACTATCCATGGAGTTTACAAGAGAAAGCAGGAGGTAGGATTAAGTTGCCAGGTCTTTCACATGCACACCTATAGACAATTTAGAGTCTTTGATCCATATACCATGTGTCTTTGGAATGAACAGGAGCACCTGAATAAAACCCACATGAATATAGGGAAGACATGCACACTCCATACAGATGACACCCCAGCCAAGAACCAAACTGATGATCCACTTGCTATGAGCCAGCAGTACTACTCATTGCCCCACACAGACAATACTCTCTTCCTAAATCACAATGTTGTTAGACATCCTGCCACATGGGTTGGCAATTTCCTGTCTTTTTTCCGTTTTTTATTTTTTTACATCATGCTTTCAGGCCATCTTGGTGCTCAATCCATCTTCCCAATCCATCCCCAGGTCTTCTAGTTACCCCACCCAGATTTCTTCACTACAGAGCTGAGACCAACATAGATCTTAAGGGCATCCTGGAGAGTCAAGCCAGCAATTGCTTATTAGGTTCATAGGTTCAAATGTGTGTGCTGGGCTAACAACCATAAGGGTCTTTTTAAGTCTAATCATGCATCCAAATCTCTGACAAGTTCTGGAACCCTTGATAAGTATAAGCAGGGACTTGGAAGATGAAATATTTGCAAGCAGGCTGTCTATGTCCATTACAGACATATGTACCAAACCAGGGATGAATTTCCTGCTCTCCATCCGGTTGTCCAACATACACTTGAATTGGGTTAGGGAGGAACTTTCCTTCACATGAATGGGGAACCTGTTCCAAAGATGGGGTATTCTCTTTGATACATACCTGCTTCTCCAGCCTGTCCTATTTATTTCACAAGCAAGGTTTAAGTCTTTAGAATAGTTAATTCTGATGCTGTTTGTTTTGTAAATATGCAGGAGGTCCATCAGGGTGGAATGTAAAAATGCCTTGTATGCCAGGCATAGATCTCTCCTCAACAACCTGTAGGAGACAGAATACAGGGATAGAGCCTTGATGTGGTCTGCATAGGACATGTTACTTATGCCCTGTATTCTTTTAGTGAGGAACAACTGTGGGCATTCTAATTGTTGGATGTGCCTCGTTAGGTACATAGAAAATGGGGCACAGTACTCAATGATAGGTCTGATGAATGCCAAATACAGTAGGAAAATGGCCTGCTTGGACCTATATGCCATACCTCTGTTTATAAGTTGTACAACATATAATAAGTTCCTCACTACTATAGACATGTAATGGTCAAAAGCTAGATTACTGTTTCTGTGTGTCCCTAAGTCCCTGACAACTGGGTCATCTCTTAGTGACCAACATCTTAATGAACTAACCTCATTTCACATCCTACTTAGTTATTCTACTAAGTGCAAAGGCTACTCCCCTCTATAGACTACAACTTCCAACAGGGAGCATCTCACATGAGCACCCTCTCCAAGGATGGGAGCACCTATCCCTCCCTGACAGCTACTCAGATGCCTAGGACTCTAATCAATCATGGGTCACCTGGGACATAGTAAGGGCTTTATCCCTCTATGCTGTGGTATTGGCTAAAATTCATTATCTTTTGATCACCATGTAATGACACTTGTCAGAAAGTACTTCTAATTGCCAGAGGGATATCATCCAGATCTAAAGAGATCATTGTTCCAATATACTTAGCGTTGGTTCACAGGTGATTACTACACTAATGGTACAAGAGCCTTTATAAGCCTAGCCAATAATACTCAGGATGTGAAAATATTATAACTTAATTCCCCAGATATGGGATGGGGTAGTATCTGGGTAGTGGGTCTTTCGTGTTGGAGCCCTGAGTCATTTTCCAGACTGCCTATGTTTATAAGGTACATAGGTAGTAACCTGAGACTGAATTTACAGTTCCTGATCCATTTATCCAAATTTCTGGACAGTGAGTGACAGGCTTTGTTCTTCAAAGATGGGAAGTGTATTCCACAGACAAGGTAGCCTTTGGGATATGCATCTGTCTCTCCAGCAAGTTCTGTTAAAGTCAAAAATAAAGTACAGATCCATGGAACACATAACCCTCATATAATTTTTCTTGCAAATATGTAACATTTTCTTCATGGCTGTATCAGAACATGCCTTGTATGCCAGTTATAAGTCATCTCACAATAAACGATATTAGATGGAGTAAAGGATAGGGTCTTTAGTCAGTCCACATAAGACATGTGTCTTATGCTTTATATTTTTTTCTAGTGAGAAACCTCTAGGGCCTTCCAATGCATGTAAGTGCCTAGTTAGGTACATACAGAAGGGAGCATTGTACTCAATTATGGGCCTGATGAGGGCCGAGTACAATGACACTATGACTTCCTTTGACCTTGATGCCACGCCTTTACTCATATGTTGAACTTGAGCCACATAGAATGGTTTCCTCATTACTGTAGCTACCTGGTGGTCAAAGTTTAAATTACTGTCTATCTGTATTCCTAGGGTGCTCACCAGTGGGTCTACTTTTAAGGGTGTGCTATCAATATTATAATTTGTAAGGATATCTGATTTACCAAAGGATATGATTACACATTTATTAGTATTTAGTCACAGACCACAGTTTTGGATCCAGTCATTTGTCAAGTTTAGGCCTGTTTATAGGGTATCAACATCATTTGAGGATTTGGTGATTGCTCCTAAATTACAGTCATCAACAAACTTGGTGAGCCAGAGGCCTTCAACATTGTCCTTCACTTCAGTATATACCAAACAGGAGGGGTCCTGACACTGAGCCCTGTAGGACACCACTAGTAACAGGTTTCTTATTGGAAGTGGATTTCCCTATCTGGACAGCATATGTTCTGTCAGTGGGCTAGTTTGCTATCAACCTAATGATGTAGGGGTTTATACCTGATGCCATAAGATTATCTATAATCCCCAAGTAGGGGAGTGTGTCGAAAGCTTTGGCCAATTCTAGATAAGCAGTGTGTACCATTTTACCCTTATCCATGGCCCTGGTGACTTTCTCAAAGAAGTCAACCAGACTGAGCAGGCAAGACCTCCCTTTGATAAAGTGAAGTTGGGTCTGGTAAAGGGCTTGGAGATTTCCTATGTTCTAACTGATCAGGTCCATGATAAGTCTCTCAATGGCCTTGTAGATAAGACTGGTCAAGCTTAAAGATGTGTAGTTCTCTGGGTAAGTTGAGGGTCCTCCATTCCTATGGGACAAAGCCTGTTTGGAGGCTGTGATTAAAGAAGGTTTCTAGTGACCCTGATAGATTCTGTTTCAAGTTATTTAAGAAGCATTCTGGAAAGTTGCTGTGACCCATGGAGGCTGTGATTTTCACTTTAGAGATCACAGTAAGGACCTGCTCCCTTGTAATGACCAGTAGGGGGATGGTGCAAATGATAGGATCATAGGAATCATAGGATCATAGGAATTTACTAGGCTATTGGCCATGAGGCTCTTACAAGCCTAACCAATAATTAGCCCATGTTCCGACAAGTCAGCACTCGATGCCCCTCTCCAGCAGGAACACAGGTGGAATCCCCAGGGGTGTATTTACTGTTCCGCATACAATTATCAAGGTTGTGCTTAAAAAGGGTTAATGAGGTACTTTGCTTGATGAGATGAAGGAATCTATTTCACAGAATGGGGGAGTCTATGGGACACAAATCTGTCCCACCAACAAGTCCTATCGATGTTACAGAACAGTTTGAGGTTGTATGTGCTGGTTACTCGAGTGGAGCTTGATTTGTGGATATGCAGCAGTCCCATCAAGGCAGGGTCTGAGATTGCTTTCCATGCCAGACAGAGGTCACCTCTCAGGAGTCTGTATGATACTGAGCAGAGGGACAGGGCTTTTAGCCTATCTGTGTAGGATAAATGTTTGAGGCCCTGGATTCTCCTGGTGAGGAACCTCTCTGGTCACTCCAGCTGCTGCATGTACTTTGTGAGGTACATGCTGAAAGGGGCATTGTACTCAATAATGGGTCTTATAAGGGATGAATAAAGGGATGTTATGACCTCTTTGTCCCTAGATGAGATACCCTTCTTAATAAGGTGAGCCATGTAAAAAGCTTTCCTGTACAATGTTGGTAATATGGTGGTCAAAAGTCAGTTTGCTATCTACCTGGGTGCCCAACTCCCTCACAACTGATTGCATGTTTAGGACCATGTTATTAATGTGATAATTTGGGGGGGACATTACTCTGCCCAAAAGGGATTATGATGCATTTTTTGGTATTCAGTTTGAGGCCATGTTTCTGGCACCAGTCATTTATTTGGGTGAGACCCTCTTGCAGGATGTCCACATCACTAGGGGAATTGATGACAGTGACCAGCTTGCAGTCATCTGCAAAGTGGTCAGCCATAGCCCACAGGATTTGACCTGCACCTCAGAAAAGTATGTCACAAACAACAGAGGCTGCAGACCAATCCCTTGAGTACATCGCTCATTACAGGTCTATTGCAGGAGGTGGCTTCCCCAGTTTTGACTAGGTGGGTTCTATCAGTGAACCAGTTTGCTACCCATCAGGTAACATATGTATTGATACCTAGTTCAGAGAGTTTACCTATCATAGCTGAGTGGGGAATAGTATTGAAGGCTTTATCCAAGTCAAGGTAGATGGTATGCACAGTCTTCCCCTTGTCCATGGCTTTGGTTACTGTCTCAAAGAAATCAACCATATTTAACAGGCATAACCTCCCCTTGATTAAAAAAAAACTGTGCAGGAATGAGTATTTATTGGTTGTCAATGTCCTTGTTAATGAGGTCCATGGCCTTGCAGATCCAGCTAGTTAGGCTGATGGGTCTAGAATTACCTGGATTGGTGGATGCTCCACCTTTGTGCAAAGGGATGACAATGGCTGTCCTCGACTCAGCTGGGATGAAGCTGGTACTCAGGCTTTGGTTGAATAGGGTGCTTAATAGTGCTGCAAGTTCCTGTCTGAGTTCATGTAGGATGCAGCCTGGGATGTTATTGGGTCACATGGAGGCTGTATTATTTACTCTTGAGAGAGCAGTGATGACATGCTCCCTAGAGATAAGGGGAGGAGGGGCAGGTGCTGTGGATGTCCTGATTTACTGATTCGGAGGGGGCAAAGGGGGGAATTTTTCACTGAACCTGTCTGCCAGCAGGTTGGCTATATCTACTGCGTTTGTGTATGTGGTGTCCTTGACCACTGGTTCTGAGCAGATCTGAGTGTTTCTTTTGAGATTGCAGACATATGAAACAAAAGCCTTATGATTTTCTTTAGTAGATGTGGCCAGTTTGGACTCGAAGTTTACTTTGAGAATTTCACTAGAGGTCTTATCTGCTTGTTCAGGCTATGGAGACATTGTTTCCAATTAGGTACCTGCTCCTTCTTGGTCTTGGACAATGATTTTTTTCCTTTTTTTATAGAGTTTATTTATTGCAGATGTCCACCAGACAGCTTTACTCTTCCTTGAGGAGGATGATTTTGTCCTGTCGGGTATTCCTTTTTCCATGCAGCTATATAAATCATATAGCATTTAAGTGTACTTTTGGACATTTGAGCCAGTTCCTGTGGGAGGGGAGTGGGCTGTGAAGTTGTTTATACCTTCCCTCAGGAGGTTGTAATCAGCTTTGGAGAAGTTTTTATGTTTGACCATAACAATGGGGGGGGGGGGGCAGTCAGGGGAGTTGGTGACTTTGAAAGTGACCATTTTATAGACGGATCTTACCAAGGAAGATGACACTGTGGGGATGCTGCAGTGGTTACTCATTTTGGCTAATACCAATTCCAAGATATTATCAACTATTCAGCGGGCTCAGTCATGCCTCACTTCATATATTCCAGGGAGGTAAGTCTCAAGTCATTCACACCAACATGGACTATGACAGAGTCATAACAGTACCTATTGAGAGACTTGAGTGCATGTGTGATATGGCAGATTCTTGCACCTGACAACTAACCATGACTTTCTCATTATCTAGCCTGGTGAGGGGCACATCTGTCTGTCTCACAATAGAGTCTGCTATGACTAATATGCTGGGCTTATGGTTAGGCCTTAGTAGCTATGAGACACAGGTGTGTGGACTATGTGTGGTATGTTGTGTGGTGGGCTGTGAAGGTCATGTGTGTGTTTGCCTCAGAGGTCTCTTTTGTTTGTGTATGTTTTTGTTGAGGATCTCCCCATATGTGGGTGTGTGATGTGTAGGTGTGGGTGGTGTTTGAGGTGTGGTGTTTGTGTTGACAACCTATTCAGTGCCAGATGTACTGGCTTGTGAGGGAGAGAGCATAGACTCTTGGTTCTTAATATAATTATATCTCTCACAAATTGTGTTCCTAGGTGGTAGTAGTAGAGGGTTGTCCACGTACATGAGACAGTTGCTACAATGTCTCAGAATGCTCATATCAATTAGACTGGCAGGAGAAACCGTAGGAAATTGTCCATCCATATTTGTCAGAATCTGAGGGAGAGAGGCCAGAGAGAGCTAAGGGCGCAAAGGGTGGAAGGTTTAAGATGAGTACTACTAGGTGATAACAAAAGTGCTAGTAAAGGAAAATTTGTAGCTGAAATCCGTAATAATGGGTTAAAAGCAGTACAGCTGCAGTGCGCATCACGCAAACAAGCTCAGACCAGCTCAAACACGGGGTTTAAATACCACAAAAAATAGAAGATTCTAGTAACACAGAAATCTAGGCAGTCCTGCTAGCCCTTGCTCTCTTTACCGATCAGCTTCTGCCACACAAGGTCCAGGCTGTCCTGCTAATCTCACTAGCAGAGAAGATAGGCTTCTACCAACACAAGATGGCTACCAGAAAGAGTAAAGAAATGCAGTAAAATGCAGTTAAATGGTAATGAAATGCAGTTAATCAATAAATTACTTTAAAACAGTGCAAATGTGATAAATTAGCTATAAGACAGATAAAAACAATAGGCAAGTACAAATGCAATAAAATAAGTGAAAATAAATGAAAAAGTACATAGAGTGGTTTTAGAGCTTCAGGAATTTTGTAAAATGTTACAGAGACAATATATCTCAGCAGAGCCTGGTTCAAACAAATTTGTCTGTATTTTTTGGGTGTAATAGGAGGTGATGGCGGGGAGAAGATTGAACTGAACTTGTCATCCAGCAGGTTTGCTATAGTTTCAGGCTAGGTGTAAGTGTTGCCATTCATGACTTACTCAGCACATTGCTGAGCATTTCCCCTGAGGTTATAAACATGATTAAAAAAGCCTTATGCTTATCTTTGACATGGGAGGCTGTCTTTGATGTGTAGTTTGCTTTGGCAGATTTGGACAGCTCTCTAATTTGTTTATGTGCTTAGACTAATGAGTGTCCTTTTTACACTGTTTTGTCTGTTCCTTCTTGGCTTTGGGGAGGATGTTTTTCCCTTTTGTTGAATAGCCTATTTATTCTAGAGATCCATCAGGGTGGTTAATTTTTGTCAATAACCATATGTTTAACTAGGAGAGATGCTGCCTCCTATATGCAGCTATGAATGTGGTTGCCCAATGCTTTATTGTGCAGCTCAGATTAGGCCTCAGTGTCATTCAGGTTTGCAGGGGCTTGGAAATTTAATAAGCCATCACTTAGTTTGAGGTAATTAGCCTTAGCAAAGTTCATAACAGGTTTAGAGTTCTTGGAGCTTCTAGATTAATTTTAATACTAAAGGAGATCATTTTGTGGTCAGATCTTACCAGGGTAGAGGGAGCACCATCTCCCCATTTTCATGAGTAGTGCCAAATCTAGGATATTTGCACCTCTTTTTGGAAAGTTAACTAGTTGCTCCAGGATGTTAGCATTGATGAAGTCCAAAGCCTCTGAGCAAGTGAATTATGGGTTGCATGAGTTTCCCAGTTTATTGGGGATGGATAGTTGAAGTCACCCATACATTTGATGTTATGCTGAATGTTAATAGATTCCAGTAGGGTTAGGTAGGAGGTGTGGTTTTCCAAACTCATCTTAGGAGATCTGTAGCAAGCAAGGACATGATAGGGGGTCACACCTATGGTTAGTTTGGCATGGAGTAGCTCAAACAAGTCAGGTTGTTTGTCCAGTCTAGGTGTGTACTTGTCCTTTATAATCATTGCGACACCTCCTCCTCCTTTTGTTTTGTCCTGAGCTTAGGGAGATGGAAATATATGAAAGGCATTGTAGCCATTGATAGCAGCAGCACTCTCCATGGTTCTGAACCATGTTTCCATGACTGCACATATGTCTGAATTCTCTAGGATGAGGATTGTTTCAAGAGAATGCAGTTTTTTTAATTACATGCCTAGCACTGGGCAGCAGTAATATCAGGTGGCTATGAGTGATTTTTCTTATGTTAGATGGTTTAACAACATGGCATGGCCTGAAAAAGGAACTATGGAGATTGATAAAGTTTATGCCAGTATCTGGCAGCCAAGTGGTGACAAGTGCAAAACCTCTCTGGCAAAGGATCATGGTTTATCGATCATGTCTCTCCAGGCTGACAGATATTTGCCCCCCTTGCTGTGACACCAGAAACTAAGACAATTGTTGAAGACAATAAATTTTTCTGGTACTGTGGCATCATCATTGGTGAAGGTAGGATGCTATGCATGGCTAGATTCATATCCACCTGGAAATATATTCAGACACCTGCATCATGTCTCTCTTCATATAGTCCAGTGAGGAATGTCTTAGGTTGTTTATACCCACATGGACTATGACTGTGTAGTACTGGTACTTGTGGTTTAAAGACCTACGTGCATGAGTGATCTGGCAGATCATGCCTCCAGACAGACAGCTCACTGTGATCTTCACCTTGTTTAGCCTAATAAGGGAGACATCAGTTTGTCTTACAATGGAATCCCCAATAACTAGAATATTTGGCTGTGTGGTGTGTTGCCTTATGGGCTTGCAAGCAGGGCTACTATGATTTTCACAGTTATGTGTTTTGTGAAGTGCTGCCTTTTGTGAGTAGGTACTGCATGACTGAGCAATGCTTTTAGGAGGTATTGGTGGTTTGGATAGAGTACATGTGAGTAGCTCTGCATATGTGGGTCTATGGCTTTATTCGTTAGTGTTAGCAGTGAGTGATTTGGGTGTAACACTGGCAACCTGGTTTGCATTTTTGTATATGCCTGTGAGAACTTTGCCTCCAATGACATTGTCTATCTACATCTTTCACCTACTGTTCTAAAATTAAGTGGCTGTCAGTGAACATGACGCAGTTACTACACTGCCTCAGGATGCCCATAACCATCAGACCAGAAGCAATAATGACAGAGGAGTACCTATCCATTATACCAGATCTTTAGTAAATGAGAAGGAGTAGAGACAAGTCACTTAAAGGTTTAAGTGAGAGTGTTTAGTAGTATACTATGAGATGATCTGCAGGGGCGGAGGTTCTGCTCTCTGCACACACTGGCCGCTTTTCAAGCAGTTATGAACAGTGGCTGACTATGAAGATAGTTTCCTATACAGAATTTTAAACTGGAGAGGTTTGCATATATACAAGTCATGGGCAACCATGTATCAAAGGCTTTTATGCTGTTAAGATGTTAGCTCAATCAGAAAAATATACAATAAGCCTTCCACCAGCAGTTCCCAACTCAGATGAGTCAAATCAATCCTCTGCTCCCTCCAGAGTGCAGCATAAAACCTTCTTAATGTAAAATTAACTGGTTTTGAGCTCAAGTGCAGTAACAAATGCTTTACAACAAAAGGCAGAACTCCTGCAATATTAAGACTCCTTGGAAATAAGTCCACAAACCCTCAGAAATGTTCCCAAATAGAGAAAAATGTGTGCAAATTAGGCCAAATTTCTACAAACACAGAAAAACTTTGCAACATTTAGAAGTACCTTGGTAAACTCAGAACATCTTTTGCAGTATCAGAGGAGGTTAGGAAACAACAGGATACTGTTAAAAGACCTAAGAGTAGTACAGTAACAAAAAGAAGGTGTTTCCTTAACAAGTTCAGGCTGAAAAAGGTGATAAATTCAAACAAATCAATAAATGCAGCAAAGAACTGTTAAAGAGCACTGAGACAGAGCGAGTGAAACAGAAAATACTTATATCAGCTTTGTAGGTACATAGATGGCTTTAGATACAATCCAAGAGTGTTGTAGTCACATGAGTCTAAACTAGGCACAGAGAAGCTCTGAACAAATGAGCATCATTCCAGAAAAATGTAAGGCTTTTATAACAGCAGGATGAAAGACTTACAGTTAAGCCCTCAGGCTATTGAGATAAATGCACAATAAATCTACCGCAAGCAGTACCCAACTTGGATGGGTTAAATCAGCCTTCTGCTCCCACCAGAGTGCATAATAAAACCCTCTTAATATAAAATGAACTGGTGTTGAGCTCAAATGCAGTAATAAATGCTTTATAACAAAAGCCAGAACTCCGGCAGTATCAGGAATCCTTGAAAATAAGTCAATTAAGCCAATCACTGACAAGAAAGCTTCCTTTGGGACCTACCTCATCAGACATATCAAATGACCAGAAAGACCCCAGAGGTCAGTAACTAAGGTGATAGCTAGCTGCAAATCCTAAGCTACTGAAAACTGTGTAAGCATTGCTATTTTTTTAATATTATTGACTCTGGAAAAGAGATATGCACCTTGTCTTCCAAGCCATAGGGGTTCCAACAGTTCTGGATCTTCTGTAGCTCCATAAAACAAATGCTCCAACAAATATGAGAACCAGGGATCAAAACTTTCATCAACAGATAAATGAAACTAAGAAGAGAGAGAAAGGTTCATTACACAGCACCTTTTCACCCTGGCATAAACTACCACTGAGAAATAAGTAGTCTGATACATTATCTTCCATTATATGGAAACTGGATGATTGGATGGATATTTACAAATGCACTCCCTAGTTTGACTGGACTAGACTTGCCATCATCAAGAGACAGATCTTGGTCTGAGGATAGTTACTAGCGAGGCATTAAAGGTCAGTTGACACCACTGCCTTGTAATTCCTATGATCGTATATGAATACAAAACATCTTAGCAATGTATGTAATCCAGTGTTCATCACTGCAGCATTTGTTGACTAAAAATTACAAACATAGTTTTGCAATAAATTATATAGCTTTAGCACCTAAATTTAAAACAGTAAGAAGAAAAAGCACACTTTAAAACTGCTAAAGGCACCGAATGAAAAAATGGCAAAGATGTATGTAAATTCCTCAGTGAACCACCACAGCCAAGCTGTTAAAATATCTAGAAATGACTTTAATATAATTCTCTTAAAACAAGTTGCAGGGCGACAAAATAAAACACAAGTAAAGAGCTGCTAAAATCAACTCCGATAAGTGCTTTTGGATGACATAGCTTTCATCAGATAGTAATTTCCCTTCTGCTCTCTCTTTAGATAAAAAATGTAATACCACCAATGATAAATAAATATTGTGTCCACACCTTCACATCTTCCAACAGAACATTAAACCAATTGCCATCCTAATAATAGTCAAGACTCCTTAATCGAGTTAACAGACAGCCTTCTATTCTTTAGTATAGGTTTAAGCGGGACTAAATAATTTAGGCCGGGGAAACGATCAGCTTTCATATTATTTATCCAGCTGATCTCATGGATTTCAGTCCTGTTATTAACATCACCTTGCCAAAGGGACTGTAATGTACATGCAATGACTTTAAACTTAAAGAAATGTGATGGATTACATGAGATATGAAGCGCAAGTGCATTTTTAAGATCTACATTCATTATAACTGTAAGATGTCGTAGAATCCTGTCCTTTAAAGATTGGCCCATCTTACCAATGTAAAAGGCATTACATTGGCTACAGGATACAAGATAGATCAAATGCTTATGGTTACAATCAGCAAAAACATCAAATTTATAACATTTATTAGCGACAGGATGTACAAAGGTATTACTACCATCAATAGATGCACAAGCCTTGCATCTATTGCATCTGAACGTGCCTTTTCTCTAGGAAGTTTGTTTATACTCAAAGCCATCTTTATTGCAAAGCAATCTTTTAATTTTCTTTTTGTTCTTGAATGTAAAGCTTGGGCTGTTCTCCACAATACCCCTTATCTTATCGTCTTCAATTAGTATCGGCCAAAATCTCCTTATGATGTCACATAACTCTTGGTTATTGGTACGGTATGTTATCATGCAGTTTACTTGATTCCTAGGTCTCTTCCCTCTTTCATCAACTGCATTATGTACTAAAGGTCCCTTGTTGATAAAATAAGGCTGTCCTCTC